>NC_139642.1:44052423-44062423 GCF_964638095.1 Poromitra crassiceps
TAATATTCCAGGCCATGCTAACAGGAACGGCCTATTGGTGAGCGCAGCAGAACAGTCTCCACCAGCCTTTGGAAGATTGTGAGTGGAAAAATTCAAGAGCGTTAGGATGTCAAAATAATTTATTCCCCTGTGGATGAGCCGGGACACACATGTTGATTTAAGGTGCTCGAATCTGCTATTCCAGCTGTCTTATTTTATCTGTCAATTAGTCCCAAGCTAATATCTGGAAGCCATGCTGAAATGCAGAGAGGAATAATCCAAACTAATAACAGTTAGTGCCACAATATTCCAATGGCTATTAACTGCCTATAGCTACAGCTGGTCTTAATTACTCTCAAAACTTTGTCTCTCTTTCAATCATCCACCCATTACTGTTTTATCACACAATAAAGATGGGTGGTGTGGAGTTTGTGTATGGAAATATGTGTTACTGTACACAGAGTATGCACACAGTGCAACCTCTAGCTGTTGTATTGACCAGAGGAGGCACTAGTGCAGCGACCAGGAAACATACCCTTAATCCACCTGCCTGTTTTGATGCCTGACCAAGCCGTTGGTATAACAGGGGCTCGAACCTGCGACCCTAGTTTTGGTAGGCAGGGGATCTACCACTGCACTACCTTCATGCCTAGAGATGTTTTAATGTAGTTTTGCAGCAGGCTTTTGTTAAGTAGCTCCCACTTTTACCGCTGCAGCAGCACTGTGAAACTAAATGAGGAACATCTGTATGTGTTTATAGCTGTTAATGCATTCATTCATTCTGTTACCCAAACATCCCACCTCAGTTAAACCCCGTAGTCATATTCTGCCTGGATCTCAGCAGACATGGGTAACAAAACAAAGGGTGAAGGGATAAAAGAGTACGAGAAAGAAAGAAAGCCCCATCGCTGTCCCCCAGCCTCCGTCACCAGGCACAGACTCCCCATCGCTGTCCCCCAGCCTCCGTCACCAGGCACAGACTCCCCATCGCTGTCCCCCAGCCTCCGTCACCAGGCACAGACTCCCCATCGCTGTCCCCCAGCCTTCGTCACCAGGCACAGACTCCCCATCGCTGTCCCCCAGCCTTCGTCACCAGGCACAGACTCCCCATCGCTGTCCCCCAGCCTTCGTCACCAGGCACAGACTCCCCATCGCTGTCCCCCAGCCTCCGTCACCAGGCACAGACTCCGAGGGTCCCGGGCAGGAAGTGTCTTTGTTTTAGCTTCATCTGAATAGATCAGCCATAACAGCCTCAGCCAATGGCTGTGAAAGGCCTTGAACCTTTTCTAGAACAGGTGTGTTTTTCTAGCTCTGTATTTCTTTTTCCGTCTGCTCTACAGCCGCAGATTAGGGATGTGTGGGTGTGTGTGTGTGTGTGTGTGTGTGTGTGTCTTTGCTTGCGCACACAAGTGTGTGTGTGTGTGTGTGTGTGTGTGTGTGTGTGTGTGTGTGTGTGTGTGTGTGTGTGTGTGTGTGTGTTCATGCGTTTCTTAGAGACTGAAGCTGCACTGTAGCGGCGGTGAGAGCTGCAGGGGGCGGGCTAACGAGGTGTCCAGGCAGATGAGGGCTTTGTGAGCAGCGATGGCACACAGAGTGTCCTGCAGAGAGCGCTGTCTGTTCTGTCTGTCTGTCGTCTGCTCTGTCCTGCAGAGAGCCCTGTCTGTTCTGTCTGTCTGTGTCGTCTGCTCGCCTCGTCGGCCCACAGAAGGAAGGAAGCAGTGCGAGGCAGCATGATGGCATCAGGTGGACGAGGCGAGGAGGCCTGTCCCCCAAGTCCCCTCCTCCCCATCCGTCTCCTGTCTAGGCCACCGAAAATAAACCAAATGAAAATGAAGAACATACCTCAGCCTTGGACAGCTTTAAATGTGTGCAGCTGCTATAGGATCCGATCGTCCACGGCTATTTTCACTAAAACCTTGGTTTAAAAAAAATCAACGCTTCCTTCCCCACTTGTTCCTATTTAATCATGCCTGTCCTCTCCCTCCCTGTCTGTCACATGATGCTGAAGTGAGTGATGAAGCAGTCTGTCATGTGTTTGCTGCTTGTGTTTGCTCAGCCTCCCAGCTTCTCCTCTTTGCTCCCCTCTCTGAATACATGAAGAGCTCCGCTTGACTGGGCCTATAGCTGCTATTAAAGCCAGCACGGTGCCTGTGTTTGTCCTGGCCTCTCTGCTCCACAGGAGGCTCCTCTAGCTCCCACTAGTTAATGCCACTGCAGGGGGGGGCTGAGCGTGCAGGACGGACACCTCTGTGTGTGGAGCCTCTGCCCAGCGGAGGGAGAGGGTTGATGCTTCTTTAAAAAGGCCGGAGTCATTTGTCTTGGTTGTTTTCTCTGTCCCAGGGAGTGTTTTAGAGACGAGAAAGACAAGAGGGATAAAGAGAGAACAGGAGAGAGAGCAAACAAGCAAACGTACGTGTCTCTCTTAGTAATCTCTCTTTGTAGATTCCCCTTAATACAACAGCAGTGCATGGTCTCACAGTTTGACATATTAGATACGTGCAATTAAATACTACATGCTACATCCTGCTATCAATGATGCTTATAATAGTTTTAGATCAGGTTAGCTTTCTACCAGTGGTTCTGAATATATGTATATATATCAAGGACCCCTAAACTGACGCAAATTAGACCACAGACCCCCATTTGATCAGATTTTGTCCCAGGGCCTCCAATCTGATTTAACATTTTTCATTTTTGCTTTTAGATGTTTTATTCCAGAACGTGTATGAAACCCATAACAACCAACCAGTCATACATTCTGTCATTGTGTTACTTATGGATAGAATTATAGTGAAAATAAATTATTATTCCCCTTTTTGCTGGGGACCCCCTGGAACCCCCTCAAGGACCCCCTGGGGGTTCCCCGGACCCCACTTTGAGAACCACTGGCTTAAACTACCCCACATGTGTACACGGCGTGGTAAATCTCCAGCAATATCTGAAACTTCGGACAGACCTGAATAATGGCCTTAGTGTATGGCCCAATGGATCAAAGACTGAGCTTTGATCCTTCAACCTGTTTCAGAGTCTCCTCTGATGGCCAGAGGAACTGTGATAGCGCTGATGAGTCAGCATTATGAGCTGAACACCATATGGAGAGTAGACACGCTGCGGTCATATACTCACTGTATAAGCAAACACCAGTAACACATTGGAGAGTCCAAACCGTAGGCATCAAGCAGCAGATTCATACTGACAGGCAGCACGATGTTTATGTGAATACCACTTGCTGAGCTCAACTACCCAGTGTGTGTCCATATTATTATAGTAATAGGATTTAAAACAGAGGAACACAGGGGCAGACAACCAGCGGAGAACCACAAACATCACAGAAAGGTTAGGAACGAATCCCAATGGACTACAAATCCCTTCTCTGAAATCTCATTGTTTGGAAAGCATGAAACCGGATTCCTGTAACAAGTCTCTGATCAGTGGAGCCTCGGCCCAAAGGACTCAATTAGAGCAGAACAGCCCTTTCTGACCGGGCCTTTCTTTAGCCTCCTGTGCTCTCCCAGCGTGCTGCTAGCCTGCTAGCTACCTCTGCAGCTCAGCTGTCTAATGCCCCAGACTGAGAGCACAGTCACGCAACACACTGACCAATCACACAGCTCACCCTTAGGCCCCTCATTATACCATACACCAATAAGATACATCCATTCCATATTAGGGCAGCACAATTTATTGAAATATTATCGAAATTGCAATATGGTCAAGTGGAATATCCAAATTTCAGGAGGTGATTTTGTTTTGTTTTGATAAAGGTCAAATGTGTCACAAAATACCACTAAATAAATGAAGCATTGCGGTGCTACAGAGATGATTGGTTCTGACCCCAATTAAAATCGCATCATAATTTTCATACATTATTTTCAACAAATACAAAAATAAGCATTCCCACTAAAATCATGACTCATATCACTTTCGCAATATCGTTCAAAATAATATACTGTATATATTTTTTATTACATTTTTCATATTGAGCAGCCCCACTGTAATCCACTTCCACATCAGGTTGTGTACGTGTGCATGCGTGTGTGCGTGCGCGTGTGTGTGTGTGTGTGTGTGTGTGTGTGTGTGTGTGTGTGTGCGTGTGTGTGTGTGTGTGTGTGTGTGTGTGTGTGTGTGTGTGTGTGTGTGCGTGCGTGCATGCATGCGTGTGTGTGTGTCTTTCCTCAGTAAACCTGTGGCTCTCCCCTTGACTTAGTGCTTTAATTGCCAGGCCAAGTTCAGTAAACATGCATTAAAAACCCTGGAAGAAAATAACAGTTGCTGAAACATCGGTGCAGTTGGAGGCAGTAATCCAGAATTTAATTTCAGTCATTTTGCCCTCCTTCACTTATGATTAGAGTGAATTATGATAATTTCTTGATTATGGCTTGGCCCCTGGCTGTGAGCCTGAGGACACTCCTTGTCTGAGCTCAGCAGAGAAGGTTGATGGGGAGGATCTGACTGCAACCCACTGGGTCTGCCATGTCAAACACTTCCTCACCACGCCATAAACACAAGCTCTGTTGGTGCTGCCTGCGTGCTGATCTCAGGTCTGCTGTGTCAATCACTTCCTCACCACGTCATAAACACAAGCTCTGTTGGTGCTGCCTGATCTGTCTGATCTGATCTCAGACATGCCCTGCAGTTAGCACATGATGGCAATGTGCTATCGGTGTTTGCCCAACTGTTTAACCTATAGTTCAGCATCAGAAGGTGAGTCAACCATGAAGGCAGGTATGGTATCTACAGAGGAGAGATGAAACAGGTCGATGAAAGATGAGAACCAGGATATTAGGGCAATAAGAAAAGCGTTGGCTGGGCTGATATTACTTTAATAAGAGAAAATGGAGAATTGAACTGAGATAGAGAGAAATGGGGAGAGAGAGAGATAGAGAGAGAGATAGAGAGAGAGCGGCATCAGTAGGGGGTTGGGAACCTGCGTCAGCCATTGTCTGGAAACCCAATATCACACCAGCGATTCACAATCAAATCATACGAGGTGGATCAGCCGCATTGCTTTCTGTCCACGAAAGTCAATTAGCGCTTCATTAAAAAAGCTAAATTAGTTGTTATAGATTGAATAAGTGACCTGGGCAGTGGAGGAGCAGGCAGGGCTCGGGGGGGGGCAGTGGTTGGAGGTCCGTGGGGAATGGAGTGTCTCCTCACCCAGACCCACTGGTAATGACTTCTGTTTAGTCTTGATAATGTCCACTAATTAGTTAATCAAAGACAATGGCCCCTCTACATACACCTCCCGCTTTAGCAGCTTTTGTCTGCTTCAATGAACAACAGCTCCGAGTGTAATGCCTCGAAATCCCCATTCAGTCTCATCACTGGCGGACACACCTGGTTGGCTCTGGTGTGTATGCCCCCAGCAAGATGTACATTTACTGTGGTGTATGCCCCCAGCAAGATGTACAGCACAGCACGTTCATTTACTGAATTAATGTGAATGGATGCATGAAAGAAAAATTATGCAGCGCTCTAACATGTTGTAAAACATGTAAGAGAATAATGGAGTAGGATACGTCTGAAAGCCTCCCCGCCGTGCGCGGGCGTCCCCACGCTGGTCAGAGGGTCAATATAAAGACCCTCTGGGCTGGACAGGCTGGAAAACACGCAGCATTGACAAAGTGTCCCAGCGCCCCTTGGAGCTGCCATCATTGGGTGAGTAATACTCTGTTTTCTCCATAATCAATTAGTAAACCTTCATCAGCTGAGCCATTCATTATGTTGGCGTGTCGGTGACGGGACACGGTGCAGTGGTCGCCCGTGGGATGGGTGCTGACACATGACACGGCTCTCGCTATCACTCTTGCATCTAAAGAGGACACGGCCATTACTCGCCTGCACAGCCAGGCGAGCGACTTCTTCTCCACGTTGCCAAATCAACACTGCTCCGTTGTTACAAAGCCAGCCAAGTAAGCATTATTCACTGCTGTTACACAGCCACGCAAATATGATTCACTGCTGTAACACAACTAAATATTCATTACACCAAGTACCACCTCAGACATTACCACCATTTGAAAGTATGAGAGAGGGGAGGGAGCCCCGTGTACCACAGGTTGATAACCACTGCATTACACTTTATTTACAGTGTCGTGTTTGTCCATTGTCTGTTGCACTTACGTCGTCCCCGCCCCTTTAGTGTTTCTTTGTTTGTAAAGCGTCTTTGAGTCCTAGAAAAGCGCTATATAAAACCCATGTTTATTATTATTATTATTATTACAGAGCCAATTCAGAAGATGTTTTCCACTAAAGAAAGCTAAGCTTTATCGTCTTTTTTCCTCTTCTTTTTCTTTTTGTCGGATCCAGAACGGGCCGACCAAGAAACATCTCAGGGGCTTACTGACTGACTGACTCCCCATTGTTGAAACATGCATGCCATGCGCGAGTGTTGAGCAGCAGCAGCAGCAGCAGTCCGGTTCCGGCTTAACTAGGCTTGCCTAGTCTTGTTTTTTTTGTATTGTTTAGTTTGTGTGTTTATTTGGAGATTGTTCAAGATGAAAAAAGTATGAGCAGCCCTCCTGTTGGCTTTTGGCTCAGTAGTACTACAGTAGTACTACATAGTAAGACATCCTAAAACACATCCCAATTACTGGAGCTTCTTATAGCCCTTGTGAATATTACAGTAGCTTGTGAGCTGCACCAGGCATCATTAATGGGTACAGATGTTGGATGCAGTCCCCGGTGCGCCGGCTCTGAACGCTGGAGTCTGGCCTACTGCTGCATCAACTGCTCTGCTCGTTTGAGTCTGGGCTACTGCTGCATCAACTGCTCTGCTCGTTTGGATGCATATTTAATGGAGACAGAATTGATTCTACTATATACCCATGTGTTTGTGTGTGTGTGTGTGTGTGTGTGTGTGTGTGTGTGTGTGTGAGTGCGTGCGTGTGTGTGTGCGTGCGTTGGCGTGTCAGTGTTGTGAGTGTGTGTGGCAGAGTCAAAGATGCCCTCAGCATAGTGTGAGTCCTCTCTGCGTGTGTAATGGCCTGTGCTATGGAATTATGATGAGGGGCAGACGGAGATTAAAAGAGTAAGATATTGAATGGCCCTATGATGGATGAGAGCTGTTTGGGGATCAATTAAACTATAAGAAATTAATTGTGCCAGCGACATGCTCATTAGGGACTTGGTGAAAGAAAGGCAATTGAGAGAGAAAAATAAATGTGTCACTGTCGTTTTCCCCCTTTTTTGACCGTGCATCCTTTTTTAATTATTTCCATGTGTATTGTAGAATATAAATGTCACACATACATTCAGTTGCACTGACACAGGTGTGCCGGTGTTTCAGTTGACAAAAAATTGAATGTTTTAATAATTAACACTGAATTTGATCAGACTCTAAATGGGTCATATGCACAGTACAGTAGGTCACTCAGACTGATGGAATCATACTTGCATGTTGCCATTCTGCAGCTCTCTGTCTTCTGTTTCGCAGATTGCTGACCTTGTTTAAAGGCCACAGTTGAGAGCTCTTCTCCTTGTTTCACTGAAGAGATGCCGCTATCAGCGGCGGCCAGGCCAGAGCAGCCGAGTGACGAGTCTTTGTGTTGCAGACAAGCAGCTCAGGGCCGGCCGAGCGCGGAGACAGACCAGAGCAGCCGAGTGACGAGTCTTTGTGTTGCAGACAGCAGCTCAGGGCCGGCCGAGCGCGGAGACAGAGGGAAATCAACTCATTATGGGAGTAGCTCGTATCAAAGGGCCACTGAGGATGCAGATACGCGAGCCAACAGATGTGAGCAACAGCTGCCATGTTGAGCGTCAACCTTCTCGGGGCTGTCAGTCTCCATTTGCCCCGTGCGCGGGTAAATAATGTGTTGTCTTAATTCATTTGCCTCCGCGTGCAACAGCCGGAGCGTAATGGATTCTAATATTAAACATGATCCTGTTCCAGCGTGCAATTAGTGTGTAGCTCCACCTATTAACACTTACATATTAATGACGTCTCCCAGGGTTTGGCTGAATGGCGGTTTGCGGCGGGGTGCGGGCACAGTCATTGTAGGGGTCGGGCACGGCGATTGGCAGGTGCCAGCGGTTGGGGACCCATCAGCCTTCCTGGCTGCCAATGGCGGCACGATGGAACTTCTGTGGTACTGTCGCAGATCCAACACAGCCGAGCCGCCCCCCCCCTGCCTCCTGATGCGCTGGCTCACAGGGCGAGCACACAGACGGACAGGCGGAGCTACTGTCGCCAAGCCGGCCCAGGCCCACTCTGTGTTTGCAAATGTCTGCTTGGGGGGGTTATGATGCGGACGGACTGCTAAGTGGAAGAGGGGAGGGCGGTGTTGGGGCGTGGCTGCTAAGTGAGAGTGGACGAGGGTGCAGTGTGTGTGACTGGGGGATGGGGGGGTGGGGTTACTTGCTGAGCAGATGTTTTAGGGGTGTGTGTTTGTCTTGGGGGTGTGACATGGTCAGCGAAGGGCAGTCAGGGGACTATAAAGAGGACATTAGTCGGGGGGGTCCTGCTGTTCTCCTGGAGCTACTCGCCCACAAAAGGCAAAGAGTAACCCTGTAAATTAGCTGAGGGTGGACTCTGGACATCTGGAAGTGACCGCCTTTCTCTATCAGGGGTCAGGATATCATATGCTCTCATCTCTGCTCTTTGCCTCAGTTATTCCTCTCTCGGATGTCTTGTGGCATAGTCAGGTGACTTGAAACATGGTCGTTGTTGATGCGGTGTTGGGCATATTTAAATGAGGTAAATGGGTCAACAGGCATCTTATATTTTGTAATTTGACTGCTGCCTAATAGCCGGGGGGCATAGAGTGGAGATATGCACTCCCTCTATCCCTAGTCTGTCTGCTGTGCTGTGTTATTCTCTGGTGCACAGCAAAAACAGATTGGAGTCTTCATTAAGGCAGGCAAACTGTCAGATTCTTGACAGATCTTGCTCTGGACATATGCTCTGAAACAGTGGAAGCAGCCAGCAGGACTGTGTCTGCAAAATCTCTTCCTCTCGTCTCTCTCACTCTTTTCCTCTTATCTTAGTGCACTATATATTTCCATCTCTTACTTCACCTCCGGTCTGAGAGAGGTGATCTGCGTGGTGCTTCTTCTTTTATATACTTTGAGGATGTGGACAGGTCTTTGCATTATGGATCATGGCTGTGTAATGACTCTCTCAGTGTGTTTGTGTGCGTGCGAGTGAGTCAGTGCAGGGTGGGTGCGCACGGCACCGGCGCTGAATGGGAATGAGATGAATGCTGGGTGGAAATGAAATTCTAAAGGCCATGGTGCTTCATCACGGGCCCAGCACTGCCCGTCCCACTGCTGTCTGAATAGCACCAGAATTATCACTCAGAGGGAGGAGAGAGCCATGTATACCTCTCTCTACTACACCCCAGGGACACTGGGACCCCCCCCCCCCCACCTCCCGCCTCTCTCCCTCCCTCCCTCCCTCTCTCTCTCCCTCTCTCCCTCTCTCTCTCTCTACATGCATGCGTCACACACACTCAGTCACGAGCACAGGTAGAGAGAGAGAGATATGGAAGGGTGCAGCATTATGCCCTAATGGTCTGCTCCATTAATCATACAATGATGAAGGCCATTTCCTTGATTTAATTGGCAGCCAGCATCTCAGTGTCTTTGTTGCTGTAATTTCAGCCTCTCGCTGGCATAATACTCAACAGTGTGTGAACTAGCAAAGTGCAGCATGAGGGCACGGTGGAGAGCTCTACAGATACATCAAACAAGTGTCTTTTGTCTGCTTTGGTAGCAGCGTCTCCTATCAATGTCCGAAAAAAACGAATCTCTATCTGTATCAAACAGCATTTCCATAGAATGTATTAACGTTTAGCTATTTACTCGGGTCATTCAAGAGCTTTGAAAATATGACTGTAGATCGGTCAAAATATTTAGGATTTATCCTTTGCCTGAAATCTGAAATGTGATGCTGTCCATAAAGGAGGCTGTAGATATTCCCAGTGAAAGGAAGTGACTGTAACCAGCCCCCGCCCTCTGTAGACTAGTCATCCACATACATTTCTATTAGCAATAGAGTCAGCGCCGCCCTCTGTAGACTAGTCAT
>NC_139642.1:44067423-44122423 GCF_964638095.1 Poromitra crassiceps
TACATCTCTCCTCCCTCCCCCCCCCCCCCCTCTCGGGCACACTGCACAGGGACACCCACTTCCTCATTAAAAAACCAACAGCCATTAATGTTAGATGAGGGCGAGGGAAGCTGGAGGAGGCAGAGAGAGAGAGAGGCAGAGAGAGAGAGGGAGGTGTTTTCCCCTTGATCGACTCCTAAGGATGCGTGATGAATCCTCACAGACACACAGACCCACGCGCTGCGGAAGAGGAGGGGCTGAGAGGCTGCAGACATTCTCCTAAAGACGGACAGACGGACAGACTGTGAAATAGCTGCAGCATCTCATGTAGACACACTGACATATTGATAAATGGATCATCAGAGATTGAAAAGTTGTTGTGAACGGCGTGTATCAGCATGGCTGCAATAAGCATACTGGAGCGGGTGACGGATGTCTCAAAAATATTGCATCTCTATCTCTCTATCTCTCTCTATCTCTCTTTCACACACACACACACACACACACACACACACACACACACACACACACAGAGGCGTGATGAATATGGAAGCAGTGCCCTGTTTAGATGGAGTGTTAATAGCTAATACATCCCTGCTGTGCGCTCTTAGATTGGTAAGCTCTCCGGAGTGGAAAGAGGTGACGGGGAGGGGAGGGGCCAGCACCGTCTCCGCCATAAGTCTGGGGTCAGAGTGATAAGACACGGCTTAGTCCTTAAACACACACACACAGACACACACACACACAGACACCCAAGCACACGCACACACTCATGCAATATAGAGTTTCCAAATCTCTGCCCTTGTCATGCATTGTTTCATAATACGGGTGCAGAGGGTTCTTCACTCTCCAAGCAATCCAAGCTATAGACCGTACCGGTCAATTCCCTCTGGTCATCGACCAGTCTAAGGAGAGCCTCCACTCAATTCCACATGTGCCCCGCCTCCAAATGTGATCGACAGTTTGGTCCCACAATCAATCCCATCAATTTAAGGATTGACCCCAACTCTGCAGTCTATAAAGGACTGAGCGTGTACTAGGCTCAGCTTTTAAAGGCTGGGGCTTATTCACATATTTACATGGCGGCGGGTTTACAGCATGTACTGTACGTCAGTGGGCTTTTCCTGTACTGCGGTCATGCAGATCACCAGTGTGTTCTACAGTGTGTGTGTGTTGATGTGTGTACTGTAGGAGCCAATTGGGGTCATTGTTATTCCACTGTTTTTTTCTCTCTCTCTGTTTTCCCAGAGAACCTCCAGAAGGAAGCAGATACAGCCCACAGCAATGTGGGTGGGTGTTTTGGTGTGTGTGTGTGCGTGTGCGTGTGCATGTGCATGTGCGTGTGTGTGTGTGATCGGGGTTGTATGGAGAGAGTTCCTGAGCTCAGATGAGAAGCGGGGCTGTGGCTGCAGAGCTGTAGCCCTGTAGCAGTGGCTGGTCTGTGGGGAGCGCACTGTGTGTGCGTGTGTGTGTGTGTGTCTGCGGGCCCTGTCTGTGTGTACAGAGCTGGGGGAGACAGAGACGGAGAGCGCGGGCAGCCAGAGCTAGCTGGCTGGATAATGAATTTACTCCTGCGGCACTCTTTAAAGCATAATTACACTCATCAAAGCTTAGCTAGGCCTGTCTCTGTCTCGCCCACTGACTCTTAGCTAAGACAAAGGCAGAGCAAAAGAAAAACACCACAGCTTCATTATCTGTCCATATTACTATACCACAGTTACCACTACAAACCACATTATCATGTGTTGCAGCGCACATGTGGAGAGACATACTTATCTTTATCCAGCAGCACTCAGAGTAGGAGGTCTTTGTCAGTAATTGGTATGTAGAAACCTGGTAGGATCAGTTACTGTAACGTTCAGCTCTGCCTCTTCTGCCCAGGACCTCTAACAGTCCACTAGCATTGACTGGAGCAAGGTGCAGGTGAATGTAGCTCATAAAGCTGTTTTAGGTTTTTCTCTTTCACTGAAATGGCATTTGTTTTGGTCTGAGGGCGTACAGAAAATACTCCAGAGTTCAGTTTGACCACTCGGAGTAAGACAGCTGTGAAAGAGCTGGCTGCATGCCTCTTTAGTCTTTCTGCATCAGTCCTGTCAACATCACCATTCATTGCCTCTTTTACTTGGCGTCAATGCGGAAGTAGAAAGCTGCCCCCTCGGGTGTCTCGCTAGGCAAACAATACTCGATTCCTCATTCCCTCTTTGGCTCCATTCTCAAATTCAGCCTCACGTTCCTCTTGCCATCACTGTCCGTCCCCCATCCTTGATCCCCTCTCTGCACCCCCTAATTCCATGGGAAAAGGTCAAGGTTGTGTGTGAGCGCTGGGCTGTGTGTCCAGGCACACACAAGGCAGTGTGTGGCCAGCATACAGAGAGAGGCTGCAGAGAGTGTGTAAGCCCAGCTACACCTGTTCTGGCTCTGGTGACGAGAGGGGGGCAGAGACAAGAGAGCTTAGCGTACCACCCAGCTCTAAGACTGGGATCCAGAGGATCAGGCACTGTACACGCACGCACACACACACACACACACACACACACACACACACACACACACACACACACACACACACACACACACACACACACACACACACACTCACTCCTTTTGTTCATTCCTTTTGGTGATTGTGACGACAACATTCTTTTAGCACTCAAATTGTTTAATTGAAGACATTTGTGTCAATCGAGGCTTGTTCTTTGTGTATTTGGTTACATTGACGCACGCAGACATTAGCAAGCTTTCATGATAATGGCAGCCAGCGCTAGTACAATACAGATCGACCCACAACACTTTGCCACAGAGGATAGATGTGGCTGACAACTGTGTTTATACTGCTATGCTATTACACCCTTCCTGTCAGAACGCAGCTCTCAGTATACAGTGAGTCACACTTGTGTGCAGAAAAGAGGACAAACAGAACAACCACTGCTGTGATCAATAGACACATGTTGGGTCATGATTTGAACCTGATACATTGTATCAGGAAACTGACACAATGTGCAGAGAGAGAGAGAGAGGCTGATTATTAGTAAGTGACTTTTCCTCCTGCGGAGGTGTGAGGACACTAGTGACAGTGACGATCCTACACACACGTCATCATGTGATGCGGAGCAGCTGGAAGTACAGACCTCACCACTACACAAGAGTGGTGCCACCCACTGGCTGCACTATACAATATGCATCAATAAAAGCTGCATCGAAACTCCCAGGTATTCTGCAGGAAGGAAGGGTGAGGCCACGCACAGACTTATTGTGTTTGCATATGAGTGATTATGATCTGTGTGTGTGTGTGTGTGTGTGTGTGTGTGTGTGTGTGTGTGTGTGTGTGTGTGTGTGTATGTGTGTGTCTACAGCGGTTCTTATGCTCATAAACATAACACACTTACAGGGCTGGTTTAGTCCTAATTGCTGCAGCCCTCTGTTTTGATGAGCTGATTTACTCATTGTTTTTTCTTCCCCCAGTGGGTTTTTGGTGAATTGAAGATAAGCTCTCTCTCTCTCTCTCTCTCTCTCTCTCTCTCTCTCTCTCTCTCTCTCTCTCTCTCTCACCCACACCACTCTCTCTCTCTCTCTCTCTCTCTCTCTCTCTCTCTCTCTCTCTCTCTCTCACCACTGTCTCTCCACCTCAGCATAATAAACAATTTCAGCCTTTTGTTTTCCTCTGCGAGGCCTGTGTGTCTCTTGTGTGTTTATCCTCTGCCTACAGTGTTTTTTGGGGTCTTAATCTGCTACCATTTGATTACTCCCAGCTAATTAAACAGAGCCAATGCCAAGCAGGTGACAGAGGGATGGAACCGTGTGGTGGCAGGAGGCCCAGCCTGGAAGCCAGGGCTCCTCTCTCACAGCACTGTGTCCTCCTCTCTCACAGCACAGAAAAGGAGAACCTGCATGGCTTCCTATGCCTCTCCTGAGCCAGTGACTCATGATGTGCATAACGTTGCTGTACTCGTATGCGTTTCAGTTTGTGCAGTGAAGTGCATCTACGAGCCAACTTGTTCTTTCCCTGGTTAAATAGGCAGAGTTTTTTTTCCCTTGGCTTCGCCTCTGCCACTGGACTGCCGGAGGCCAGTGAGAGGGAGGAGGGCCGGGTCTCCAGGCTCTGCGGCTGGGGATGAGGAACTGCTGAGATCAGCATCCAACAGCCATATTAGTAGGGAGGAAAGGAGCGCGGTGGGGGGAGAAATTGCCTATAGATTTATTTCTGTAAAAATTGGAATTGGTTGCAATCGTCCCCCCCCCCCCCCCACCTTGTCCTCTCCCTCACTAAGTTCACTGTCCCCCATGAATTTTTAGCAGCAGGTACAAATCTTTTGCCGTGCAGCCATTTGGTGTGACACATTTCCACCCATGTGCTTGGCTAAACGGAGGAGTGAAATGGTGGCACATTGCACACATGATCTGAAGGGGGACAATGACAAATGTCACAGATGACAATGAGCGTGTCACGGCGCGGAGAGGTGCCCTTTTCCCCGGTCCCTCAGCAGTGATGCTCTCTTCTCGGGTCTCAATCCCTTGTCAAGTGGTTGAACCTGCACATCCATATGCATGCCACTACACATGAAACAGCGTGCATCTGCTTGTCGTGCTCTGACAGACAGGCATACAGGATGTCCTTAGCCCAAGGCCAGGGGGGCTACGTATAGGATCTGCTGACCGGGGGAAAGGGGCTGCTAAGATCCTGAGGGCACACTGAGGTGCTGCTGGTACTGTGGATGGAACTACGGTATGTATCTGACCGACAACTTAGACTGTGTCAGCAAATCAGCAGTGAGATATTCAAATAGACACTTATGGGAGTGTGCCGTCATCGAGGGGGCGGAGCAATGTGGTAGTGCTTCATTAAAGGTGAGCCTGGTGAAAATGAAAAGCCTCTTTCATATCCCCCAATTAGAGTCATTTAGAAGGCAGAGAGCATGTTGTGATGTTTTAATCATAGCCAGTCAAACAGATAAAGCATAAGCACCGAAGGGATAGCACTGTAGTTGCTTAATTGCTTAATTAAGCATTTACTCGGGCTAATTGCGAGGATGGAGCTTTTTGCAGTGAGGCAACGCCAATTCATTTTATTTTCAGAGAGGTGAATCTCTGAGTGTGAATTTTTTACGCTTACTTTGCATTTATGGTGTTTGTCAATTTGATTTTATTAAAGAAATGTGCCTACTGCTATTTTTAATCGTAATCTGAATCATTTGTCTCTGTACTGGACTGGTATTCATTAACAATGTGAGAAAACCCGGCATCTTCTTCATTCACACACTATCTTGAAAAGGTTGATTTATTTACTAAAGCCGTAATCCGTTTTCATATTTTTCACGTTTCATAAATAAATCCCCTTTGAATAATGTTTCCGTATGGCTTTTTAATGCTGCGCTTTAGCCATAATAAAACCCACTATCTCAACTATGAAGTGCCACCAGCAACACTTAATTAATCTTAATTGCTTTGAAACAAGCCAGCCCGCCGAATCGCCTCGTTTTTCTAAATGACTCTCCCCTCAGCGATATTGCACACGGCCATTTTTCCCCCTGTCGTTCCTGCCGTGATGAAATGTGCTCTTCCTTTGCTATCTCTGCCTTATCCCCTCTGCTCCACCACCACACACTCTCCTCTGTGGCTGAGCAGAAGCTTTGGGAGGCTGCCCGAGCACAGCCGTCATCTGCTGCCAGTCTATTTGCTGTTGTTGGTGGGGGATGAGTAATGGCTGCATCACTGTCCTTATCACCGGTCCACACACCTGCACTCCTCCCTGCGCATCGTGCTTAATTGCCCCCCCCCGCACCCCCTGCTTCAGCTCCTGGTATCTGCTTACGCCCCGCATTCCTGGATAGAGGCCTTATGTCCATTAGTGCCATGGTTGTGTAGGATTTATCGCTGTGCCATAGCCAGGGATGGCCGGAAAGCTGGGAATCGTCCTGCAGGCCTGCCAGGACGAGGTGGGCTAGAGGCTGCTGTTCATCCTGCAGTCCTGCCAGGGTGAGGTGGGCTAGAGGCTGCTGTTCATCCTGCAGGTCTGCCAGGGTGAGGTGGGCTAGAGGCTGCTGTTCATCCTGCAGTCCTGCCAGGGTGAGGTGGGCTAGAGGCTGCTGTTCATCCTGCAGGTCTGCCAGGGTGAGGTGGGCTAGAGGCTGCTGTTCATTCTGCAGGCCTGCCAGGGTGAGGTGGCCTAGAGGCTGCTGTTCATTCTGCAGGCCTGCCAGGGTGAGGTGGGCTAGAGGCTGCTGTTCATCCTGCAGGTCTGCCAGGGTGAGGTGGGCTAGAGGCTGCTGTTCATTCTGCAGGCCTGCCAGGGTGAGGTGGGCTAGAGGCTGCTGTTCATCCTGCAGGCCTGCCAGGGTGAGGTGGGCTAGAGGCTGCTGTTCATCCTGCAGGCCTGCCAGGGTGAGGTGGGCTAGAGGCTGCTGTTCATTCTGCAGGCCTGCCAGGGTGAGGTGGGCTAGAGGCTGCTGTTCATCCTGCAGGCCTGCCAGGGTGAGGTGGGCTAGAGGCTGCTGTTCATCCTGCAGGCCTGCCAGGGTGAGGTGGGCTAGAGGCTGCTGTTCATCCTGCACGCCTGCCAGGGTGAGGTGGGCTAGAGGCTGCTGTTCATCCTGCAGGCCTGCCAGGACGAGGTGGGCTAGAGGCTGCTGTTCATCCTGCAGGCCTGCCAGGGTGAGGTGGCCTAGAGGCTGCTGCTCATCCTGCAGGCCTGCCAGGGTGAGGTGGGCTAGAGGCTGCTGCTCATCCTGCAGGCCTGCCAGGGTGAGGTGGGCTAGAGGCTGCTGTTCATTCTGCAGGCCTGCCAGGGTGAGGTGGCCTAGAGGCTGCTGCTCATCCTGCAGGCCTGCCAAGGTGAGGTGGCCTAGAGCAGTGATTCCCAACCTGTGGGCCGCGGCCCCCTGGTGGGCCGCGAAGGTATTGCAAGTGGGCCTCCAAATCATTTCCAAAAAAGTATGATTTTTGAAAAAAAAAAAAAAAAAAAAAAAAAAATTTTTGAAAGATTTTGAAAAATCATACTTGAAAAAGTATGATTTTTGTTTCTTTGATGTTATTGCTTTTGCTTGAATTGAAGTTTCATCTTTACATCATCTTTATATTGGGTTTGTGTTTATTTGTAACCCTATCGATTTAATGGGCTTTCTTCTGATATTTGGATTTTGTTTGGATCTGATATTGGATGTCAAATTGTTATGAGAATGCATTTTTCCATTGTTGAAGGATACCGTTATTTATTAATCATTTGTTAATTAGCCTGTTACAGACAGCCCCTTGCTTGTCATTTCTGACATCTGTGTGGTGCTGATGGACAGCTCCTTGAATGATTGGTGTGTGTGTGTGTGTGTGTGTTAGAGCTGGGCTCGGGCTGAATTTTCCTTACCGAACCCGACCGAGCCCGTCACATTATTAGCCGAGCCCGGCCCGGCCCGACAGGTGTCAATTGATAATCTGTCCGAGCCCGGCCCGAACCCCCTACCTGATTTTTTTTTTCCCCCTCGGAGCGCAGCGAGCGCATAATTCAATGAGTCTGTCCAGCCTATAAACAGCCCTATATAATCCCAAACCAAAATCAGTCCTCGTAATTCAAAGCAGTCAATGATTAATACGTAATGTACAAAGCAAAGCACCAAACAGCCTAATTTGTGCGTGCCGTGCACTGCCCACACAGTCCCACATCGCTGAAAGAAGTACTGCACGGTGTCCGCGACACCAGCGCTGAAGAGGCGACACGCAGCTGACTCCGGGCAGAGCAGCAGAGTGCATGTCTGGGCGTGTTTCATTCGATGCCTTCAGGTGCTTTCATTACCGTAGTAAATTAGCTCAGGAGCTGATGATAGATATATTTGAAGGCAAAAACAAGTGACTGATTACGTGACCGAGCCCGGCCCGAGCCCGAACGCGACTTCAATGTTTCTGTCCGAACCCGGCCCGTAAGTCGGGCCGGGTTCGGGTTCCGAGTCCGACGGGCCGGGTAGCCCTGCTCTAGTGTGTGTGTGTGTGTGTGTGTGTGTGTGTGTGTGTGTGTGTGTGTGTGTGTGTGTGTGTGTGTGTGTGTGTGTATGTGTGTGTGTGTGTGTGTGTGTGGACAGCTCCTTGAAAACTGTAATACTGAAGGTGTTGCAACATGTTACAGGTGCTGTGTTAGTGACTGTGGAGCTTCCAACATGTTTCTCCTGTATTCAGTTCAGTCCTTTATGTTCAATTTTCAATAAAAAAGTGCTCTGAGAAAGCATTATATGGCCTTTGTATTTATGGGGTCGGAGGTGGGCCGCGAACATTTTTGAGACATAAAAGTGGGCCCTGAGTTGGAAAAGGTTGGGAACCACTGGCCTAGAGGCTGCTGCTCATCCTGCAGGCCTGCCAGGGTGAGGTGGCCTAGAGGCTGCTGCTCATCCTGCAGGCCTGCCAGGGTGAGGTGGGCTAGAGGCTGCTGCTCATCCTGCAGGCCTGCCAGGGTGAGGTGGGCTAGAGGCTGCTGTTCATTCTGCAGGCCTGCCAGGGTGAGGTGGCCTAGAGGCTGCTGCTCATCCTGCAGGCCTGCCAAGGTGAGGTGGCCTAGAGGCTGCTGCTCATCCTGCAGGCCTGCCAGGGTGAGGTGGCCTAGAGGCTGCTGCTCATCCTGCAGGCCTGCCAGGGTGAGGTGGCCTAGAGGCTGCTGCTCATCCTGCAGGCCTGCCAGTGTGAGGTGGGCTAGAGGCTGCTGCTCATCCTGCAGGCCTGCCAGTGTGAGGTGGGCTAGAGGCTGCTGTTCTGTGGGCAAATTGGTACAGAGGGTGTCTTCTTTATCAGCCTTGCTGTTTGAACACGGGGAGAGAAGAGGCCAGTGTTATCCTCCTCTGCACTAAATGTGCTCAAGAGAAAGGGAGTGGTGATATTTGCCGATTATGTTGTGGACTGACAGATCCCCAGTGCCCGGGGTCAAAGCTGCCATACCACTGAGGAACACCGGGAGGCGGGGAAAGCATAACACTAATAACAACAGAAGGCATGGAGGGCATTCAAGTGATGTCCACACAGAGCCAGACTGACAGGCCCAGAGTGAGGCTCACACTGAGGTGGGTGGAAATGGAACAATGGGCCCTCATGCATGTTGACGGCCCGGGTCGACCAGGCTCTGCTCACTCTGCAGCACACCTCTCCTTTTGTTTGCTTGGACACAGACAGGCAGACAGACAGACAGACAGACAGACAGACAGCTAGGCAGACAGACACACACACACACACACACACACACACACACAGCATTCGAATGGCATGACAGGTTGACATGTTTACACTTGCCCTCGCAGGACTCTCACAAATGACTCCTCCCCTTGTTTATGAAGTCCTCTTAATTTGCCTAAATATAACTGCTTGTGAATGTCCCACTGGAGCCACTCATGCTGAAAATGCATCCACTCATGATGGTACTCTGCAGCACCTTGGATTAGTGTGCACCGACTTGATATCATGTTTGTTTTCTGATATACCCAAAGAAGGATAGAGTCATTGGAGAACGATGAAGACCTCAGCACAGATATGATATATTGCTTTGACGGGGATGTGCAAGAAGGCAGACAAGCCAGCACTATCTCCAGGTCTATTGTTGAGATCTTTCTATCCGGGGCAACATTACTTTGGGTGGTTGCTGAAAGGTAATTGGAGGAGCGTTTAAAGTCCTGCAGTTGTAGATTCCTCAGCCCTGCTCCTCGTCTGACAGGCCTGTAATAGCCTTGTCTCTCAGTCACGAGGAGGCCAGTGGACTGGGCCCAATCCATCCTCAAGGCCTGGGGAAAGGCCCTTCCTCTCAGGAGACCATGATTGTAGTAGCTCAGGAGATTGTTTCTGCACGTATTATCACTCTTTCTCGTAATGGAGAACCAGGATGGGGTTATGTGCTTGGATGAGCATTTGTCTTGCTTGAGAAATGCACTTGAATGCACCGTCTCGACTTTATTCTCCTCTCTGCACCGCCTTCCCTCTTTTACCTTATGCTGCACATGTCACCGTGTGGAGTCAATGAATGTTACCCTGTGCTTTCGTAGCACTTTTCCTTTTCTCTGCCCTCCGAGGGTTATTACACACCGGAGGTGCACAGAGAGAAGGGGAGACATGCAAAACGTTTTCTGTGTGTGAGAGATTGATTGCAGTCAGTTCGTTCAAGCGAGCTGCATTCTCAAATAGAAACAGTGGGAGCAGCGCTCGGCTATAAAAAGCAGCAGCAACAGCTCTAGTGTCCATTTAAGAGTATCCATCCTTCCCTGGGCCAATGCCCTAGAGACCGCCTCCATTAGGCCTCCAGCTGGAGACAGTAGCAACCACAGTTGCACCACTGTCCAGCCAGCAGCCTCCCAGGTCAGGGGGGTTGCTAAGAGGCTCCTATTGGCAACCTGCCCCTCCCCAGTGATAAATGTCCAGGAGCTTACCGGGTGACGCCAAATTTTTCATCATTAATCCGCCCCATTATGAGGCTGTTTCCCCGGCATTGATCCCAAGTCCAGTCCAGCTGACGCAGCCCCTCAAGGGTAAGGGGGGGGGGGGAACTGGGGGAACTGGGACACCGCCAGACTGCCCAGTCAAGCGCAGGGTGGGAAAGCTAGGATAAGCACAGATGTTTCACGAGCAGTGTCGCCCCGTGCATGCTAATCACCCTGCGCTGTATGTTTAAATTCACATGCAAACATGTGAATACACACGCACGTACGCACGCGCACACACACACACACACACACACACACACACACACACACACACACACACACACACACACACACACACACACACACACGATGCTGTGTTAGAATAAACATGACTCTGAAGGGAGCAGGGTGTGGTGAATCAAGGCCAGGTGTCCAGGTGTTTTGCTGATAGTGTGCTGTACTGTATCTCAATGCTAAGCCTTAATTAAATTCACTTGGGCTGCAGTGAGATCAGTGCCCTTCCTTATGTCTTGTATACACACACACACACACACACACACACACACACACACACACACACACAGACACACACACATTAGTGCATGCAGGATGCGCCGCCATTGTCTTAATTCCCCACTTTTGCTTGATTTGTTCTCGTTTACACCTCCTGGTGGGCTCAATAGAGATTTGCCTGCTGTTGCACACTCCCCATATCCCAGAAAATGAGCAGAACAGAATGCATGATGTCTCACTGGGGAGAGACGCAGAGCAGGGAGGTTTTACCTCTTTTTTTCTTCTGCTTTTTTACAAATGATATCAAATCGAGGAAAGGAAAGTCTGTCAGCTGTGAAATTACTGATCATCCGGGTCTTTCTTGTTTCTGCTCACCGTGGGAGAGCGATGGAGAGACTGAGAGAGAGAGTGCTGAGGAGAGACAGGGAAGGCATTTGGCTCAGCATGGCTCCTCCATCGCCCACCTTCCATCCTCTCACCGCGCGTTGAGGCCAATCTGGCCCAGGCTGATTGTGTGTTGTGTTGTCCACCTGGCACAGAGGTTGTCCACCTGGCACAGAGGTTGTCCACCTGGCACAGAGGTTGTCATTGGGCCACGGGGGAGGCAGTGAACTAACAGTGGGGACTGCTGGGGGGGTCACTCCACTTTAGAGGAACCCCGTTACCGTGGACCAAGATGACGGCTTTACGGTAGCCAAAACGAGCGCCATCGACCGATTGCCAGCAGCAGCCAAGCCAGGAGCAGAGGAAGCTAGGCCCCTGCGTTTCACATGCTCTCTGCTCTCGTGCATTATGAACAGAATATATAGAGATGGTCATTTTAAGGTGGGTGGTCTTAATAGAGTTATGTCAGGTGTAACCGTATCGTCCGTAGCTCTCTCTCTCTCACACCAGGTCTCACTGGTGCTGTGACAGCCAGCTCGGCCAGAGTGCTGCGGCGGCCGTGTGTGTGTGTGTGGGGGGGGGGGGGGTCAGATGGACGAGGTAATTACCCGGATCAGTGAGCATGAAGGTGGGGCCATGGACCGCTGTCATCACTGGGCTAACAGCTGGAGGCTAAAGCACTGTCAACAGCTGGGTGATTACACACACACACACACACATGCACACACACACACACACATGCACACATACAGTACACACACACACACACGCATGCACGCAGTCCACCAGGATTATCTTCACCTGCACTGAAAAGCGAGTGGGCAGCACTGTGATAATCAACAGCACAGCAAGGCACTCCTTTCCTCCATGAACATATGAGATCCACAGCTGTTCCTTACCGTTCATAGAACCATCAAGATTGTGTGAGAATGCACCTTCCTCCCTCCCCCCCCCCCCCGTGCGTGTGCCTTTTGAGCTATAGACATCGTGCCTGTCTCCCCCCCTCATCCCCACATGACGAGAATAAAGACGTTAATGGAGCCGGCGGTCCTGCTGTGTGAGTTATTACTCTGCTCTTCCCCTAATGGAGAAAAATTTAATTATCAGCTAATTTGCTATGTTGTCTCTGGTGACATGAAGTTCCCCCGTAGTGTCGGCTCGCATTAAACTCTCTGCTTTGACTCCTTCATTCAGACACGCGGAGTCAAGAAGTCAGGTAGGCACAAATGCAATTCAGACAGAGTGGCTGATGCTTCAGAGCCTACTGTATTACCTACCATAAATATATATATTTTTTCTCATTTTCTCCCCAATTGTACTTGGCCAATTCCCCCTGCTCGAAATGATCATAGAGGAGAAAAAGCCATTTTAATAATTAAGCAGTTGTGTCTCGTCTCGCCATCCCCCTCTCTCCACTTCAGGTCATATTCACATCCTGTCAGAGGCAACACGGAGGTGACCTCTTGGTAATCTCTCTGTGTTTGCACAATGAGGCTTCATCATCTCTGCGTCTAGAGTCTCTACACTTTCACTTACTCGCAGTTCTCTTATGCCGCTCTCATCGTAAATGACTCTGCCTTCATCACTGCAAAGACGGGCAGATTGGCAACACCCCACACATCCGGGAGAGAAATCATTTGCTCCCTCTGCGATTCAATATGCAACATACTTCTTTTCACAAATGAGAGATCCACGTCACTCTCTTAATTGTTTTCCACTAACTGTGTTCCACAGGGTGTCTATCTCCCCATCTCTGCTGGTAACCTCTGGGTATATTAATAGCCAGCAGTGGGTCCGTCCTCCCTCCACATGTAATGTGGGTGCCATCCAGTGGGACCATTAAAACACTGTGTTATGATTGGCTGTCTTGAGCAGTGAAAGGAGATTGATTTCCATTTACCCCCCATTAAATTCTCAGACATCTGGCATGCCTTTGCCAGCAAGCTCCAACTCCTCCTGTTTTGTTTCCTGTTGAAATATTCACGAGTACCTCTTGCTTCTGCGCTCCTGCCTCCCTGTCAAAATACACTCCACCAATTAACTGCTTTAGCATGGGGCTGTGTGCTGTGTGTTTGGGGCGCGCTCCTCTGACAGCTGAATGGAAATCCAGTGATATTATAAGATGTGACTCCGCCATGATTGTTCCACCCCTCAGCTATGCGTGTGTCTAGTTCATATCAGCGTCTACTATTTGCTTTTAAACGGACGGTGACAAATCCGTCTGTCCCGAAAAGGTTCAAAAAATGCGTTGAACTTTCTGTTGGGTCATCAGTGCCGCCCGGACAACACAACAGACAGCTGTCATTGAAAATGAATTGAAATGAACGGAGACGGACAGTGTGGCCACGCCCAATCCATTATGTACAAAGCTATATTTGGCATTACAGCCCCAAACACCACCCGATTTCCACATAATTGCTCATGTTTTGTTTAGTTGACTCGTATTTACCGCGAGCCAATCTTGTTTGTTTACAAACATTATTTGGACTGTGTGTGTGTGTGTGTGTGTGTGTGTGTGTGTGTGTGTGCGTGTGCGTGTGCGTGTGCGTGTGTGCGTGCATGTCCGATGTGTGTGTGAACGTGCACACATGCTCTGTTGAGGTGGTGTTGATGCTGATGTGTTGTGTGTTGATGCTGATGTGTTGTTGTGTGTAGAGCTTCAGGCCAAGCGGAGAGACGGAGGGGGCATATGAAAAATACATGCTAATCATCCCTGCCACAGTGCACACAGAGCCTGATCGCAGAGAGCGCCCCCTGCCTCCTTATTTTTGTACAGAGGCACAGGGAGAAGTGGTGTCGAGTATTAGGCTTGTTAGGCCTTTGTTTTATCTTTTGCCCTCAGATGCTTGACTTGCCTTTTGTTTTGCTGCAGTGCCAAATGAAAATATGTACTAGTCTGTGTGCAACGTAATGGATCAGCATTGAAACACTATATAGACTTATTTATTATTTATGATCACTGTTTTCAGTCTAAATGTGCAAGAGTAAGAGTCATTTTATGTTTGTGACTTGTTCCTTATGCTATAGGAATTGTAACGGATGAATTTTGAGGACCGAGTTTTTGCGTCAACGTCTTTGAACCAGATATTCTAGTGCCCTTTATGTAATTTGGCCTGAGGCTCTGTCAGAAATGGGTGTAAATATATGGGTCAGGAGGTGTTTGCCGGCCACCTCCCCCTCCCCTCTCTCTCTCTCTCTCTCTCTCTCTCTCTCTCAGCCATTACAGCAAACACCACACAGCTGCTTCTCCATGCATACCTCGCCTGCAAAACAATGTCTTATCAGCTGACAATCTGCACTGGCCAAATCAATTAGAGGCTGTGTGAATATCTATGGATCTGCAGTGTGAAAGCATCGACACCAACCCTCCCCATCAGCTCCTCCAGAGAACAGCCAAATTAATAACTCTAAGTGGATAATGCCCTTGCTCCGATCAACATCAAAATTGAATTCCTGCAAGCAGCTGAAATATAGCCAGGGCATGTGGTACTGTGCTAGTCGGCATTCAAGGCTTTTGGCGTGATAGTCGGGGATCCCTTTTACCTTACAGTCATACTCTGCACATTGAAATTCAAAATGCTAATTATAAACAGCATCTAATTGGCGGGGGGTGTTTTAATATTAAAAAAAAAAAAAAACGTGTTCCTGGAGCCATTTCTCCCCAGACACTCTCTATTCAGCACAGCTTCTCCACTGCCTGGCTCTGTGAGGAGCCAACAAAGAGACTGAGAGCAGGAAGCTCCAGCAGGAATAAAGAGTCATGTCGTGTAGAAACGGGTCAAACAGCAGTCAGGTCCGCTGGCTAGCCGGAGAGCCGGGAGGGGAGCCGCTCTGCCGGCGCTGCTGCCGGGGAATAAATGGAAAGGACAAAATAAGTGCTTTTAGATAATGCGTATGAGAGCCTGCAGAGACGACCTCCTACTTTCACTGCCCACTGACTGTTGAGATCTCATTGACGGTGCTGTTTGAACCGCTGCGGCTCGTTTGCGGTGCCAGGATCAGCACAACACACTCATTCAGAGAGCCCTCCTCGTGTTGGCACCACTTACATCAAGCCCGTTCACGTCATGTGACGTGGCCGTATTGTTGGACGGGGTTTCAATGGGTGCGCTGTGATTGGTCAGGAGCACATGAGCTTTAGTCTTAGTGGGGAAGTCTTTGAAGCAGCTTATTCACATTCAGTAGCGTCAGTGAAGAGTGGAGTTTGTGACCGTTAATGGCCCTGATGGATGACGTGCCCGTTTTCTGGAGTGTTTTCTCCTCTATTGGTCCCAGGGAGTGGTGGTCCTTTGGGGGTCCATGTGGGCTCTCCAAGGACCTAATGTCTTGGGTTTACACCCCATCATAAATCCAACTGAACAATGACCCTGATTCACCCACAAGCTCCTCCATGCCCGGTTCAGTCTGTGTTGCCAGATGAAGTTTCCAAGGTCACCGACTTCCTGAGTACCCCTTCTGTCGCCTCTTCTCCCTCCTCTTCCTGCTCATCCCCCTGTCTTTATCTCTCTCGTCGCCCTCCTCGTCCTCCTCCATTCTCTCCATCAGTCCACCCTCCTCCATCCTCTGAGTGGATTCTGAGGCTAAGTAGTTGTCTTTGTGCGGCTCCAGTGTGTCATGTCATCCATGATGGCCCTCCAAAATCTAGAGGAAAAACAAGTCAATTTTTTTTCAATTCTTAACAAGCTGCAACAGGGACAGGGAGGGTACTGCTCTCTCCCTTACAGTACATTGTCAACAGAGAACGCTCTGACACGATGGCAAATAAGCTGCCACCAGCTGAAGTTGAGCATTTATTTATTAAAATACAAACTGTTACAGTTTACTAAGTATTTACTCACTGGGCCAAAGCACTTCTTTGGATATTTGCAGTTTGAGATAGAAAAAGTGGGCTTTCAGCAACTTAATAGACAAAGGCAGGAGGTCCAGGTATGTGACACATGCCCAGCCTAGACAACTGAGCCAGCAAAGACCTCAAGGGTCATTCATTCAGATAAAACATATCGGCACCATGTCTGAAATTGTGTGCAACATCTAGCACCCGGCAAACGGCAGTGATCAGCTTTGCTGCACTGCTGTTCTCGGCCACACGGCGGGCAGTCTTTACAAGTGGTCAAATGAGGCAGACGAGAAGGTTAAGAAAGCAGCCGTCCATTCTCTCCTTTGTCCTCCTCACAGTGGAGTGGAATGGGACGTTATTGGGGCCCACAGTGATCTGATAGACGGCGAGATGGGGTCAGGTAATCCACTGGCCTCCCCGCTAACACTCTTTCATGCTAGACTGCCTTTCAATAAATAAGAAATGTTGTCTCCCTCACCAATGTAATATTAACCTGATCTCCCTGTGGAGGGGGGGGGGGGGGGGTACCTCCTGGGTTAGGGGCTGTATAAAGGCCTGCAGGCCACACTGCTAATGGATACACACGTACACAGTGTTTGAGGATTAGACCAGAGCCCATCTAGAGGGAATATAGGGAAAGGCCAGAAGGTGGGGGTTGGGGGGAAGTGAAGGCATCTCACCAGCTCATTTCACTATCGAGTCACCATCACATGTTCTATGGTCTCTCGTGATGCGTCTCGTAGCTGAATCGCTTGGTTTGTCCAAATAAAACTCTTTTTAGAAGGATTTTTATGAAACATCAATGGAAAAACAATGGGGAATTCACTACCTTAGGTCCCATGTGGAACCTGGAAGAGGGCGTGACTTTGGCACTCTATAGACAGAGGCAGGGGGCTGGTGCTTCATGCTGTGTTCACCTCTACATCCCTCTCACTTCTCCTCATCCTAAATTCACTTTTCTCCTGCAGACAACCTATTGCTCACAGTCTGATAGACAACAGCATGGCTCAGGCCACAGTAGAGGACAAGCTCCATGAGGGCTGCAGCCTACACTGCTACAAAAGAAATCTGTCTGTGCTATGAATGAATTTACCGCAGCAGCAGAAGTGAAACACATCTCTTGTTAAGGTTTGGATTTTGAGTGCGCTGTATGCAACATTAATGTCCTTTACCAGTCACAGACCTGTTTAAGTGATGAACTGCACTATCTATGGTCGTGTTGTTAGAGATACTAACAGACATTTTATATGCATGCTACAATTTTATGGCCTGTGCTACAAAACTATCAACCTCTGTAGCACCAGTGCTATGTGCAAAACAAGTTAACGTACAGCCCTGTCCATCCCAAACAACAGCTACTGGACACACTTACATTCAACGTGGATGAAATATACCAACATTGTCCTTCAGTTGATTCACATCATTTCCATCATTATATAAGATAAATTATGACTGTATGATTATATAAGATCAAATATGACTGTATGCTGGAGGCACAGAGAATAATTGCTAATGGTGGCTTTAGAATGGCCTCATTCTGGCAAAGAGAATGAGCCTTTATCTTCAGCTTTCCTTAATGCAGCTTTAATGGAAAGAATACTGAGAGTGGAATGTTAATTATCACTTCATTCGTTTTTCACTTAGCTGAAAGCCAAGGATGCTTCCTGCAGAACAAAGATGATGCAGACTTACTGTGAGGAAAGTCAAGGATGCCTCCTGCAGAACAAAGATGATGCAGACTTACTGTGAGGAAAGTCAAGGATGCTTCCAACAGAACAAATATGATGCAGACTTACTGTGAGGAAAGCCAAGGATGCTTCCTGCAGAACAAAGATGATGCAGACTTACTGTGAGGAAAGTCAAGGATGCTTCCTGCAGAACAAAGATGATGCAGACTTACTGTGAGGAAAGTCAAGGATGCTTCCAACAGAACAAAGATGATGCAGACTTACTGTGAGGAAAGTCAAGGAGGCTTCCTGCAGAACAAAGATGATGCAGACTTACTGTGAGGAAAGTCAAGGATGCTTCCTGCAGAACAAAGATGATGCAGACTTACTGTGAGGAAAGTCAAGGATGCTTCCAACAGAACAAAGATGATGCAGACTTACTGTGAGGAAAGTCAAGGATGCTTCCTGCAGAACAAAGATGATGCAGACTTACTGTGAGGAAAGTCAAGGATGCTTCCTGCAGAACAAAGATAATGCAGACTTACTGTGAGGAAAGTCAAGGATGCTTCCAACAGAACAAAGATGATGCAGACTTACTGTGAGGAAAGTCAAGGATGCTTCCAACAGAACAAAGATGATGCAGACTTACTGTGAGGAAAGTCAAGGATGCTTCCAACAGAACAAAGATGATGCAGACTTACTGTGAGGAAAGTCAAGGATGCTTCCAACAGAACAAAGATGATGCAGACTTACTGTGAGGAAAGTCAAGGATGCTTCCAACAGAACAAAGATGATGCAGACTTACTGTGAGGAAAGTCAAGGATGCTTCCTGCAGAACAAAGATGATGCAGACTTACTGTGAGGAAAGTCAAGGATGCTTCCTGCAGAACAAAGATGATGCAGACTTACTGTGAGGAAAGCCAAGGATGCTTCCTGCAGAACAAAGATGATGCAGACTTACTGTGAGGAAAGTCAAGGATGCTTCCAACAGAACAAAGATGATGCAGACTTACTGTGAGGAAAGTCAAGGATGCTTCCAACAGAACAAAGATGATGCAGACTTACTGTGAGGAAAGTCAAGGATGCTTCCAACAGAACAAAGATGATGCAGACTTACTGTGAGGAAAGTCAAGGATGCTTCCAACAGAACAAAGATGATGCAGACTTACTGTGAGGAAAGTCAAGGATGCTTCCTGCAGAACAAAGATGATGCAGACTTACTGTGAGGAAAGTCAAGGATGCTTCCAACAGAACAAAGATGATGCAGACTTACTGTGAGGAAAGTCAAGGATGCTTCCAACAGAACAAAGATGATGCAGACTTACTGTGAGGAAAGTCAAGGATGCTTGCAACAGAACAAAGATGATGCAGACTTACTGTGAGGAAAGTCAAGGATGCTTCCTGCAGAACAAAGATGATGCAGACTTACTGTGAGGAAAGTCAAGGATGCTTCCTGCAGAACAAAGATGATGCAGACTTACTGTGAGGAAAGTCAAGGATGCTTCCAACAGAACAAAGATGATGCAGACTTACTGTGAGGAAAGTCAAGGATGCTTCCTGCAGAACAAAGATGATGCAGACTTACTGTGAGGAAAGTCAAGGATGCTTCCTGCAGAACAAAGATGATGCAGACTTACTGTGAGGAAAGTCAAGGATGCTTCCTGCAGAACAAAGATGATGCAGACTTACTGTGAGGAAAGTCAAGGATGCTTCCTGCAGAACAAAGATGATGCAGACTTACTGTGAGGAAAGTCAAGGATGCTTCCAACAGAACAAAGATGATGCAGACTTATTGTGAGGAAAGTCAAGGATGCTTCCTGCAGAACAAAGATGATGCAGACTTACTGTGAGGAAAGCCAAGGATGCTTCCTGCAGAACAAAGATGATGCAGACTTACTGTGAGGAAAGTCAAGGATGCCTCCTGCAGAACAAAGATGATGCAGACTTACTGTGAGGAAAGCCAAGGATGCTTCCAACAGAACAAAGATGATGCAGACTTACTGTGAGGAAAGTCAAGGATGCTTCCTGCAGAACAAAGATGATGCAGACTTTTATATTTTTATGAGCTTTCTCATAACCTGTGCTTGTCACGGTCTGTCTTATTGCTGCATCTGAATGTCAGCCACAATTGGCTGCTTATCACAATCCATGTTAACACATGCAAGTCCTATATTTGGTGCAATACTTTTAGTATTCACCGATATTGCATGTTGATCTCCTTTGTGAACACATGTACGGTATCTCCTATCTTTTGTATTTCCAGTGGGATCTCATATTTATGGGGAATCTGAAAAATGGAGTCTTGTGCCTCGGTCTGTGTAGTGGAATGCAGATGTGGTGGTGAATGCAGAATGGCTGCGCCATTGTTCGTTGCGTGGGACTCGTCTATAATTTACAGGGTCTCCACCCCTCTCCGTCAGTAATGGATGGGGGTGTCTGCTGGCAGACTGAGGGGGGCGTGGCGATAGGCTGGAGGATTGCCTCTTGAAGACCCCCCCTCCACCACCGCCATAGATAAAGAAAGCCCTCTTCAATCTGGTGTACTTGTAGTCCTCACCATGGGTTACCCAAAGACACAGAGACACATCTTGTGAGGGGAGATATTTGAGAGGGGTGATGGAGGTATGGAGGAGGGGGTCTATAATGTGGCGTATACACACATCATTACCATCTCCTATAGCTGCAGGGCTCGTCATGCTGAAGGCAGGCAGATTGAACGGGCTAATGGGAGCCAGGGTTGATGCTGTGTGGAGTAATTTAGTGCAGGGGGCGTGGCCGCAGAGAGGAAGGCTGGGGGGGGGGAGGAGTCCTTAATCTGCACCATAAAAAAAGAGAAACCATTTCACCTTAGTGTGTGGGGGGGGGCACCTTTTCCATGCATGGAGGACAGGTGCTCAGCCCAGAGAATGATGGAGGTCACGGCGGGCCCCAGGCTATATTGACATGACTGTATGGTGAAAGCTGCCTATCTCTCTCTCTCTCTCTGTGTAGCGTCAGCTCAAAGGAGGAGCGTCTTTGTTTGTGTCCTGTTCACAGTCTTGACACCAGATGTGAGTGTCAGCCACAGGATGGGGAACAGCTGCCGTGGGGTCGGAATGGTACGGTCTGAAAATACCCTGCATGTTTGTCTGTGGAGTTCAGTGGCCATGGTGATAGCATGTGGTGGCTTGTATGGCTACATATACATTAGTTGGGCCGGGCTAGAGTTTGGGCTGGGCCTATAGATTTGGTTGGGACAAAGTATAGTCAGTCAGGTGCAAACAGCATGTCCACACTGGCTGTCTAAACCAGGCTAGGAATTTCCTCCTTTTAGGGGCGTGGCCATCTGGCCTTTGGCGTTGGAATTTTTTTAGGGCACAAGGCCACATGCCAGGGCACAAAGGCCATTGCTCTATTGACATCATGAAGAGCCATTTTACTGAAATGTGTGTTGAGTCAATTACACATCCTTTGCATAGGCTACATTAAACTGAGACCATTAAAGCAACTGACAGTAGCAGGCTGGTAGCAGGGCACTGCCAAGGTGGCCATAGGGATCTCAGGGCATCACGGCCAGAGGGAGGGGCAACAGAGGCCATGGGCTCCATGGCCTCCATGTAATTCCCACCCTGGTCTAAAGCACTCTATTGAGACACCCCACCTACACTGACTGACATTCACTATCCCCTTTTATTATTCATTTATTTGCTCTGCTCTCTGCCGGGCTAACCCAGCTCTTCACTTATTTATACAGCGAGAGCGAGACACTTCTCCCCTGCTGGTGGAGGCAGGATCAAGAGACAGCGCTTCCATCCAGATAGCTTTAGGCAGGGCCATGTGATGAGAGCCTGATGAAATCATTGTTTGAATGTGAAGGACACAGAGGAAGCTGTCTGATATGCTTACAATCAATTTAATTTGAGCTTTGGGATCAAAGGCAAGCCTGTGGGCTGCTCAGTATTTTTAGTCTCGCCTTTAAAGGCCATCAGTCATTTCCAATCCTGATTAACTTATGGAAATCACACGCTATTTTTGAGGTGTTAATTCTCATTAGATTATAGTTGGGTAGACGGCGACTGATGCGTTACCATGCTGATGTGGATTGGAAATCAATTGGATCCTCCATTGATTTGACTGTACACTATATGTATGTTCTGGCGTTCAGTATGCCGCTCTACAGCTAGATGAATATGGCCATGTTCACATTACAGGCAAATCTGATTTGCTGATAAAGTCATTAATCATCATTATCTTGATTGGTTTCCCAAATCTGATTTGGGAGTGTGTCCGCACTGCCACAAATCTGATTCTTAAGTCGGATATGTGTGTCCAGACCTAAACAGCCTATCTGCATGGGTTGCTATGGTAACGACGTGGGCGTCAGTAAATACGTACGTTGGTGACGTGGTTTTCCTGCGCAGAAGCATTTGATGACGAGTTGCGAGTGACGTTCAAATCAGATTTGGTGGATCTGCGCGTCCGCACTGAAGTCACATCAGTCGAAAGCAGATTGGAAACTACCTCCATATGTGGTTTGGGACAAGTGACACAAATCAGACTTGGAGCGTCCAGACTCATAAAACCAATCTGGATAAAGTCATTAATAGGTCACTAAAGTTCACAAATCAGATTTGGCCTCCTAGTCTGAACATGGCCTATGACACAGGTCCGTCATACTGTATATATGTGCTTGCATTCTGACAAAAGTGTATGTCAAGTGATGCCGTTGGCATACATGCCAATATGAAATGGGCTTCACAGCAGTGACTAAGCTCAGTGACTCTCATACATGTAGGATATCTCTCAAACATGTTCATCCCCTTAACATACTGTCATGTAAAATCTCTTATTTTGCACATATGTGCTATTGCATGTTGGGTCTGTCAAGGTTAGGTTTTGTGTTAGGTTCATGTATTCACGGGTGGCCTGAGGACACGGCAGCCTAGATGGGGCTACATGGTTGGAGGCAGGGCCACTGATAGGATCTGCAGCTCCGTGGAGGAGAACAGAGGTGTCATAGAAGGTGTACATGAACCTGCGAGACATGGAGGTGTATTAGTATTTATAGAGGCAAGAGAGTGAACACACTTCAGTGCACTGGGATTAGCTTGTGTGGCCTCTCTGCCGGGCGACACGCCGTTTTCTGCATCATTTCCAGCCGTGGGTGTTTTCAGAGGGAGATTAGGACAAGGCCAGATTGTTGAGTAATTGGAGGAGAGAGGCCAGCGCCCCCTATGATCCCATCACGCTCTTCACACCTCACTGGCATCCCCCTGAGACCACCGTCATACAGATAGCAATGAGAGCTGTGTGTGTGTGTGTGTGTGTGTGTGTGTGTGTGTGTGTGTGTGTGTGTGTGTGTGTGTGTGTGTGTGTATGTGTGTGTGTGTGTGTGTGTGTGTGTGTGTGTGTGTGTGTGCGTGCGTGTGTGCGTGTGTGTGTGTGTGTGTGTGTATGTGTGTGTGTGTGTGTGTGTGTGTGTGTGTGTGTGTGTGTGTGTGTGTGTATGTGTGTGTGTGTGTGTGTGTGTGTGTGTGTGTGTGTGTGTGTGTGTGTGTGTGCGTGCGTGCGTGTGTGTGTGTGTGTGTGTGTGTGTATGTGTGTGTGTGTGTGTGTGTGTGTGTGTGTGTGTGTGTGTGTGTGCGCTTGTGTGTGTGTGCGCTTGTGTGTGTGTGCGCTTGTGTGTGTTTGCAAGTGTCTTTGTATGCATTTGTATTACATTACATTAATGATCGAAAAGTAAGGGATGGCATGTAGGTAAAGGTGATTAAGGGCCCATCATGACGTTGACTTTATCTCTTTATTCGCTCTCTATTTTGCTTTTGACCAAACAATGTTTTAAACCGTATTCCATCTTGTGAAGGGCTCATGCATGGGTGGATATATGGTGTCATTAAAATGTAAAGTCTCCTTCAGAAACGATACAAGGCACACTGTAGGATGGCTAAAATGCCTTTGTTTTACATAGTAATACAGTATGTATTTAAAAGGACCAATGGGACCGACAATACTGTAGGTCTACAATGTTTTATACATGTTTCCATTTTATATATATATATATATATATATATATATATATGTGTATATATATATGTATATATATATATATGTGTGTATATGTATATATATATATATATATACACATTATATACTGTATATATATAAAAAGGCACAGCACTGTGTCTCTGGTGTGGGTGTGCGTGAGTGGAAGCTATCTAGTGCCAGTAGTCCTGGAAGTCTGTTGGCCCGTGCGTCTGTGTGGGGTTCACGCCTGGATATGCAATATTTCCTCAGCCTACCCCCCACCACCCACTGACTTTCTTCTTTCCCCCCTTTTGATCTCAGACGGATAAATTCTGCCTGGCTGCCCCTCCGTCAGAGGGAAACCCAACGGTCGGTTAGTCCAGGTCATGCAGAGAGAGAGGGAGAGAGAGAGGGGGAGGGAGAGAGAGAGAGAGAGAGAGAGAGAGAGAGAGAGAGGAGAGAGAGAGAGAGAGAGAGAGAGAGAGAGAGAGAGAGAGAGAGAGAGAGAAGGAGAGAGAGATATAGAGAGGCGACAGGGATACAGAGAGAGTGAGAGACGAGGGCAGAAAGAGCAAAGAGAGAGCAATAAAGAAATAAGATACAAAAAAAGATAAAAAGCAGAAGAAAAGAAATGCATAAGAAAAAGCTCTGGGCATGACATCAGCATAATGTGACACTTGTTTAAACAGACCAAGCTGTTGACACCATAGCGTAGTTGACCCATCTTATCGCTCCATCTTAACAGAATTAGATCTCCTTTAAACAGATGCATTCCTCCACTGTGTGCTCTATGTACTCCCACTGGCAAACAGCCCATTTGGAATAGATGTAAGACTTTCACTGAAAACAATGTACCAGCCCAAATGTCCTGCTAAGACTTGTGGGTACGAAAGAGATGAACATTGATAACACTAGTAGTAACGGGTCAAGGCAGCGCGTGCACCTCAATGCTATCTCCTCCTTATCTGTGCTGTTGTCCTGACCTGGCCTTACCTGCCAGCCCACATTGCCTTGTCTGTATGTATATTTGCTTAGTGGTTAAAAAGATACCGAGGCCACTGTCATGTTATCATCCAGGGGAGTTCTCTATTTATTTACCCATCCATGCGTTCTCATTCTGATCATGCCTCTCCTCTGTCCCGGCCTCTCTTTCCCTTTCAAGTAGGTCATTCTAGAGATGGTAAAAGGTCATTCTCAATGCTACTCTCTCTCCTCCTCTCCTCCTCTCTCTCTTCTCCTCTCTCTCTCTCTCCTCCTCTCCTCCTCTCTCTCTCTCTCTCTCTCCTCCTCTCCTCCTCTCTCTCTCCCCCCCCCCTCCCCCCCTGTAGGACTAGTGTATCGATTATAGGGAGATGAGAGGTTGGGACTGGCGATGGAGCGGGTGAGACGGAGAGACAGGAAATATTATTGGATAGCAATGCTAATATGCAGATAATGCTGTTAGCGCAGCGCAGCGCTCCCGGTGGTGACTGAGTGACTGTCAGTGGCCCTCTGCTCTGACAGGCCTGTTGACAGACTCTGTCCATACCCTGGACAGGAAGGGAGGGGCGGGGGGCAGCTCAGGTTTGTCTGTCTCTCAGCACCCTGCCTTATGGGCTGGACACATGGCCGTATGCCTGCAATTAGCAGGGCATGCAAACAGAGAGGCCGTCCTTTGTGGTTGAAGTTAGTACAGTATGATGATCTAGAATAGAAGACAAATGGAGCCCCTGCTGAGTAGCCTCAAAGGTTGATCTGAATGCTTATAAAATCCCAGCAGTCTGTCTGTTTTTAGGTGCCTTAGTTGAGCAGTTATTTTCAGAACAACGTGCCTTTGAAGACTGTCGTTTTGTTGCTGCTTTGCCTCTGGAGGCCTTTGAGGTAACACGTATGCGTGTCAGTTGATGTAGTGGGGGGGAACATACATTATACAGATGCCTTTTGTCTGTTGTTTACACCCCTGGTGGTCGTTCCACACAGCTACAGGCATACAGGAAGGGAGAGTCAGTGTGACGTTCGAGGTGTGGCCTCCATCCCTCCAAAGCCCTTTCCCACACGGGCCAACCTCTGTGGGCCTGTAGTAACCCCAGCAGCCTCTGTGGGCCTGTAGTACCCCCAGCAGCCTCTGTGGGCCTGTAGTAACCCCAGCAGCCTCTGTAGGCCTGTAGTACCCCCAGCAGCCCTCTGTAGGCCTGTAGTACCCCCAGCAGCCCTCTGTGTGCCTGTAGTACCCCCAGCAGCCTCTGTGGGCCTGTAGTACCCCCAGCAGCCTCTGTGGGCCTGTAGTACCCCCAGCAGCCTCTGTGGGCCTGTAACCCCAGCAGCCTCTGTGGGCCTGTAGTACCCCCAGCAGCCTTTGTGGGCCTGTAGTAACCCCAGCAGCCCTCTGTGGGCCTGTAGTACCCCCAGCAGCCTCTGTGGGCCTGTAGTACCCCCAGCAGCCTCTGTGGGCCTGTAGTACCCCCAGCAGCCCTCTGTGGGCCTGTAGTGCCCACAGGGCTGTAGTACCCCCAGCAGCCCTCTGTGGGCCTGTAGTACCCCCAGCAGCCTCTGTGGGCCTGTAGTACTCCCAGCAGCCTCTGTGGGCCTGTAGTACCCCCAGCAGCCTCTGTGGGCCTGTAGTACCCCCAGCAGCGATGGTCAATAAGGCTCTGCCTGATCCAGCACTTCAAACAGCAGGCCCCAGTCCCAGCTCAAGCCAGCAGCCCCATGAATAACAATGAACCCCCTCCAAAAACAGCAGTAACCTCCGATAACACCAGTCTATCAGGCTTCTGGCCTGCATTTGCATTAATGATTTCTCTGTGCCCTCTCTCTCTCTCTCTCTCTCTCTCTCTCTACTGCTCTCTGCCGATCGCCCTCCTACTCTCTATCCCTTGTTGTCTCTCTCACTTTCTCTTTGCCAATCTGGGTGCAGTTCCAGCTTGAGCTAAATGGTTTTAAAGTAAGTACCAGAGGCAGTGCTAAAAGGTCTTGTTAGGGAGACGGCCTCTATGTTGTTGTTTTTTCACCCCCGATTGATTGTGTGACAGGAATAAAGTCCAGCCAAGTAAATGAAGTGTGGTTTTTGGGAGCGTGTGGAAGCCCAGTCTGATCCATAGCTCTCTGCAGCAGTTAGGAGACAGCATGAATTTTGGAGTCGTCATAAAATGCTTACTCACACACATTTATTTTATATTTATGAATCCCAGGCCTCTGCCTAATGTTCCTCTCTCGTCTCTTCTCTCTCCTCCGTGCGATGGCTGCCTGATGATGCGCTTCCCCTCCCTTCCCACGTCTCATCCTTCAGGTAAGTCATGTTTAGCTCTATAATCACTCCATCTTTATTTAGGAGACAAAGCTGTGAGAAATGACTCATAACATGTCTTTGGGTGATACGATGACATCATTGTATACTGACACCTCAGTCGCACCTATACGCCTCCAGCTGCTCCCTGAATACGCTCATGTACAGTCACACCTATACGCCTCCAGCTGCTTCCTGAATACACTGATGTAACAGTACAGTAGATGTGTCCTAAGGGGGCTGGCTGGAATAACTGGGATGTCCTTTGAAAGGCCCCTTTAGAGTGCCAAGTAATGAACACGTTCAGCATGGAGGCTGCATGTTATGCTGTGAACTTGTGATGCAGTCAAATGAATCAAATGGGAATGGGACTAACCTTTTGGGGAGCACATTATGTGATCCCCAAATAAATTATATTATCCCGCTCAGCTCATCTGCCTCTGGTCGCCCCTTTCCTCTGTTTTTCCTTGCTGCATCTCTCCCCCTGCCTGTAACATCCCATGTCTCCCCCTGCCTGTAACATCCCATGTCTCCCCCTGCCTGTAACATCCCATGTCTCCCCCTGCCTGTAACATCCCATGTCTCTCCCTGCCTGTAACATCCCATGTCTCTCCCTGCCTGTAACATACCATGTCTCTCTCCCTGCCTGTAACATACCATGTCTCTCTTCCTGCCTGTAACATCCCACGTCTCTCTCCCTGCCTGTAGCATCCCATGTCTCTCCCTGCCTGTAGCATCCCATCCCTGCCTGTAGCATCCCATGTCTCTCTCCCTGCCTGTAGCATCCCATGTCTCTCTCCCTGCCTGTAGCATCCCATGTCTCTCTCCCTGCCTGTATCATCCCATGTCTCTCCCTGCCTGTAGCATCCCATGTCTCTCTCCCTGCCTGTAGCATCCCATGTCTCTCTCCCTGCCTGTAACATCCCATGTCTCTCTCCCTGCCTGTAGCATCCCATGTCTCTCCCTGCCTGCCTGTAGCATCCCATGTCTCTCTCCCTGCCTGTAGCATCCCATGTCTCTCTCCCTGCCTGTAGCATCCCATGTCTCTCCCTGCCTGTAACATCCCATGTCTCTCTCCCTGCCTGTAGCATCCCATGTCTCTCTCCCTGCCTGCCTGTAACATCCCATGTCTCTCTCCCTGCCTGTAACATCCCATGTCTCTCTCCCTGCTTGTAGCATCCCATGTCTCTCCCTGCCTGTAGCATCCCATGTCTCTCTCCCTGCCTGTAGCATCCCATGTCTCTCTCCCTGCCTGTAGCATCCCATGTCTCTCCCCTGTCCTTGTTTCCATATACTGCCTCATACATTCCCCTTGCTCCCTCCATCTCCTCTCCTCCTCCCTTCTACCCTCGTCTCCATACTGTGTCTGGGCTGGTTTACATGGCTGGAGGAAAGGAAACAAGAGGAGAGGGGAGGGGAGGAAGAGAGAGCAGAGGAGAGGGGAGGGGAGGAGAGGAGAGGAGGAAGAGAGGAGAGGGGAGGAGAGGGGAGGAGAGGAGAGGAGAGGAGAGGAGAGGAGAGGGGAGGGGAGGGGAGGGGAGGGGAGGAGAGGAGAGGAGGAAGAGAGGAGAGGGGAGGGGAGGGGAGGGGAGGGGAGGGGGAGGGGAGGGGAGGGGAGGGGAGGAGAGGAGAGGAGGAAGAGAGGAGAGATCAGAGGAAAGGAAAGGAAAGGAAAGGAAAGGAAAGGAAAGGAAAGGAAAGGAGAGGGCTAGTCTAAATTATACATGCAGCAGCAGTAGTGCACCAATCCAGTGGGGACCCACCAGATGCTTGCCCTCCAGATTCACTGCTTTTGTCTCTGCTGCCTCCATCTCTTTACATGCACTCTCTGTGCCTGTGTGTTTTCTATTGTGTCTGTATGTTTTTATGCCTGCTCTTATTTTAGATGATTTTAGAATGACCCCGTTATTTTGGTACTAGGACGTTCCCACTGAGCAGAAACAGTAGTTTGCATTAGCATTGATCAATGGACATCATCATCATCATCATATCATCATCATCATCATCACCATCATCATAAAAGAAAAATCATCTTATGACATCACTGATGATGTCATAGGCACTGATGATGTCATAAGCATTTGTGACATCATCAGTGATAAATAGAGCAGGCGAGGCCATGCAACAGCCGAGCTGTGTAGGCGAGCCCGCGTGCGGGCGAAGCCGTGCAGCGGGCGAGCCTAGGAATCGAGCACGCGGAGCGCGCGATATTTCTAGTATCATATTTCCCTCACTCATGTTTACCGTATGCATGAACCCAACCTTCTGGGGGCCGGGGTTAGTGGCTCCCATTTCTCAGGTGAACGTGCCTGGTATCCCCTTGTCACATGTGTCTCGTCTACAGGATATGTGTGTGTGTGAGCGTGTGTGTGTGTGTGTGTGTGTGCGCGTGTGTGTGCGTGCGTGCGTGTGTGACGGGGATTTACATGCTGTAATGATGAGGGATCAGGGCAAGGACAGGGCCTGTCAGCACCCCTAATGAGAGAGGGCCTGTAGCCCGGGGCCAGGGGGAAGAGCTGGAGAGGAATGGGAGGTGGGGGGGGGGGGGGGGTTGTGGGGTGGGGGTGAACCGGGGCGACAGGCTGGCATCTGTCTTCAGTGACACTGCCCCTGTGGCTAATGGACAGCGCCCCCCCTGAATTCCTCTATACAATATAATGATGTGGTTACAAGTGAGAGCTGGCTGAACCCTGTTGAGGACGGCTGCTGATTAGTGCTGTGTGTGACTCTGCTAGCATGGAAGGCCTTTCACTCAGATACACACAGTGTCACCCTGCTGTCTCACCTCAGCTAAATGATGCTGCTTATGGATTCACAATTCAGCTGCAACAAACCCATACGCCAGAGGTGTCAGCCATTCCCAACGCATCCAGATGTGATGATCTGTCAGGACCCTTGGCATTCCTATTATAATACCGACTAGAAAGGTCCCCTTTCTGGGCATAAATCGACGGGGGAGGCGACTTCTACTCACACGATCGTGCCTAACGGCGCCTCTTGTGGTCTTTAACCGAACGGCAGTTGCATGTTGGCGTAGGTGTAGGGGCGGGATTGGCGGACCTGTTGCATCCCCGTCTTGTAAGCAAGAGAGCACGTGTTTGACTTTGACTTTTGTTTTACTTTCAGTTTGAACACTAACCCAAACCATAACGCCAACCTTAACCAAGTTGCTTTAGTTGCGTAAACACAACCAAGTTGCTTTGTTTCCTGAAGGCTAAACCTAACCAAAGGCACGACACGTGTTTACTTTTGCTTTTTAATGGCGGAGGAACGTAACCGGGCGCGTCGGTATAGTGTTCCATGGGGTCCTGACAAATAGTCACATACTGTATGGACGCGATGAGAATGAGAACGAGTTGGAATTGTGGGTTCAGAATGGCAAAAACTAAACGAGTAAAATGGAGCAGTTAGAGTGACTTCTAACAATTGCAGTTTATTGCCACTTGTCAGTACTTGTTTATGGATTTCAAACAGATGCAGAAGATTAACCGTTTTGTGCGAAGGTATTTTTAGTGTTTTCCTGAACAAGGCAAAATCCAGAGGATTAGTTGAGTCTTACACTAAGCCTGCTGAGATGCTCTGTGGACCTGAGTGGTTTCTCAGGGACTTTCTCTTCTGCCTGTGAGTGTTCTGCTGTAACATGTAACATCACACTTAGCTCTCTACCTCTCTGGAGCCCCAGATGGACTGCATCCCCACCACACACACACACACACACACACACACACACACACACACACACACACACACACACACACACACACACACACACACACACACACACACACACACACACACACACACACACACACACACACACACACACACACACACACACACACACACACACACACACACACAGTCCCCCACCCAATGACAATGATCAATTCTCGTCAAAAAGGTCTCAAAGACAGCCAGTAAAGGGTTAACTAATGTAGGCGGGTCCGACCAGGCGGTATGTGAAATAGACTAGCAAAGTCCTCGATTGGCTCTGAGTGGCTGTTTACAAATGATGAGCCGCTAAACCTCCGAAACTTGTCTGAGCGCGAGGTACCAACTGTTTGACTGTAAACACACACAAAAACAAAGCTATGTTCAATTTACAGTATTTATGTATTTGTTTTTGTTCATTCCTAAAACCACAGATGAATGATCACCGTAATCAACGATGATGCACAGTGTCTAGTCGGTTAGTCTGTGAAACCCCCTAACACACACACACACACACACACACACACACACACACACACCCACACAAAGTGCACATACAGTGTACATGCACCACAAACTAAAAGATTTGAATCTGAGACGATGTGATCATATTCCGCCTTTTCAAAAAATATATATAATTGTTTTCTTTGCCATAAGCAGAGTCAGGTCATCAGGCTCTCCCTAACACCCCTGCTGATATAGATGACAACACACAGTGCATTAAGGCAGGCCATTGACTTGACCTCTGACCTGAGGGACATGGTGGGGGCACGCCCTGGCCGTTGAGAGATCTCCTATGGTGCGCTGAGGCCACTCTCTGTCCACACATGTTGCAGTGTCTCCTGTGCTAAAGGCCATTGATAAAGCGGCTAATGAGTGTGAGGGGATGAGCAGGATTAACCCTCTTTAGCATCTCAGTGTCTCTCTGGCTGACGGCCTCTCTGCCTCATCTGCCTCCCTGAGCCCCTGACTGTCTTCTGATAAGAAGACAATCAATCATCTCAAGATAGGCGACCACACAGAGCGCTGCCTGCCATTTGTTCAACCACGAGAGGCACTTTGTTTGCAAGAAAGATTGGGGTTTGTTAATGTATACTATGCAACTTTTTATGGGCCCCTTCAAATGTAAACATGCCCCCCCCCCCCCCCACATCTTAAAGTCAGGTTCTTGAAGAGTAGGACTTCTAGATGGACAATGTGCTCGTTTAGTTGTTGCACCATAACTCAAAACACAAACATGTTTTACTCCAATGTTTACAAACAATACAAATTTAAGTTTAAGTTTAGTATTACGTATTTAGTATCAAGTACATCTAAAACACATCTTTAGCTCTTACAAACAGATATTCTTTGTATAAACAGCTCTAAGATACTTTAAAATGTAAAAAGAGAAGAAGAAGTAGTATAGTATAGTATACCTAGTATAGTATATATATATATATATATATATATAGAGAGAGAGAGAGAGAGAGAGAGAGAGAGAGAGAGAGAGAGAGAGAAAGAGAGAGAGAACAGGAACTATGGGGTCATTGCCAGTGTCATGCAGCATCTGTGTTGCATCGCAGCCCCCCTGGTGGTCCCAATTTTGTTGAGGAGAGAGAGTAGCTAAGCATTACAGATGGAGCAGGGCGGCCTGGTGCAGAGAGTGTGCAGCGTGTGTGTGTGTGTGTGTTGGGCTGCGTTCAGGGCCTGGCTTCACCACATCAGTAGGCGAGGCCTCCCCCAGCCAGCAGGCCTGCCTCCCCAGGCCGGGCCCTGCCTCCACCACTCTAATTATACCAGGAGCTCCACAATCTGTAATTTATAAGTCTAAAACACTGTAATTAACTACAGCTTTTATAGGGACTCATAAATAATGCCAGGGCCTTTTTATAAAGCCAACGTTACTCTGCTCGGCTCGCCTGCTCCAGGTTCGCTTCAGGGGAACAGGGATTAGACTGTTAAGACCCCCACCCTCACCAAAGCCTATGTCACATCGCGCTCGTATACAGACAACCTCCGTGCCCTGTTTGATTTCTGACTGCACGGGGGGATTTGATGGGGTTACCCTGCAAAGTGACGTCAGAACATCGTGTCAAGCCTTGCCAGGGGTTGTCTTTGGTGTTCCTGGAAATGTTTCCAAGTGTGGTAAGGGATCCTTCTGAATGATCCTGATATACGTGTCTGTAGAACAGTGATGTAATTAATGACTCTAACAGAGCAAGACAGCCAACCGCTAAAGGCCAGGAAAATGTTCCCATATGGCCGAGGTAAAGGCAGATCTCTCTATAACGTATATAAGAAACGTATAGGGCACAGTGACGACACGTGCCGTTTTCAGGTTAACAGTTTAGAACAGAACAGGCCCTGGTTTTATGTAGCTGCAGTATAGTTTGATCTCTGCACATGCAAAAAATCCCCCACTGCCTCTACCTGCTTTTTACAGAGGTTTTATTTGTGCAGCGGCAGAGTTTCTCTGCAGCAGTAGTGGAGATGATCAGATATGGAAGGGAGATGTTATATGCATGAGGATGATGGTACCTGCTGTAATCAGTCGTATTGTCTGATGTCTGTTTTGCTCCCTGTCTGTTTGGGTGGCTGGTGATTTATGTGGTGGTCTTTACATTCAGTCCCCAGGGAGGCAGAGCCCTGGAACAGGCTGGAGCAGCATTCTTCTCCTGTCACAACCAGCCCACCAAGTTGTTCCTCAGACAACACAAAACAACCCGTACAGAGAGAAGTGGACACCCTCCTCCTCAAAAAAAAAAAAAAAATCAGGAAAAAACCGCCTCTGTTTTGTGTGAGAAAAGGTTAACAAAAGTGAGGTACATAGTGACGCACGAAACAACAGCAAAGAAAATGGAGCGTAACAAAGCCCGAGGCTGAGGGCAGACAGGGAAAAGGTGAAGTATGGGATAAAGAACGGGCCACCCTGGGCACAAGGGGAGCCCTCAGCACCCACTCCCCAGGACTCTACAGACAATAGTCCATCTGCTGGAGACACACAGGCGCTTTCAGTGCTACAGAAAAGCCCCCTCGTTTGGATGCAGCCTCCCAGTATCTCTGCCTCTCCTCCCTCTAGACCACCCAGACACTGCTGCCGCCCCATCGCCCCACTCTCACACATCACACATACGCAGGAGATGATTATAGTCCTCCCTGTCTTACGGGCCTGCCTGCAGATCCTTTAGTATCCACTGGAGACCCATCCTGCTGATAGTTCAAGGCAGACAGAGGCTCTGTTCTAGCGCCGCTTAAACCCTTCTCTTTAGCAGACTATTCAGCTTGGAATCAATTAATCTCAAGCCTGCCTGGTAGGGGGGGGGGGAGGGGAAAAAAAACGACGCCCGCAGGAGGGATTTTAGTTTAAACCAGCATTTTGGGTATTTTCCAAGAAAATATGCAGGCGAGAATTCAGTTTGAGGTGTTATGAATAGCTAAATAGAATACGATCCATTCTAGGGTCTGTCTCAAGAGATGAGCAGAAACCCTTGAAACCATTTTCCCCCTTTTGCTTTTGAAGATGTCTATAATGAATGTGCACACACACATATGTCTGTCTGTCTGTCTGTCTGTCTGTCTGTCTGTCTGTCTGTCTGTCTGTCTGTCTGTGCCTTTGTGTGAGCAGTGCTGCGGCTGGGACTGCTCTGCCCTCCTTAGCGCGGCAGAAGGGCCTCCTGAGATGTGGCTCTGGGGTTTCCTGCGCTCCCTTGCCATGCTATGCTCTTTAATGACAATATGGTGGCCCAGGCGGTGGCAGCTCCACTGAGAGACAGAGAGAGAGAGACACACGCACACAGAAAGAGAGAGAGAGAGGGGGGGGGGGGGGGTGTAATTTGGGTGGGTGGTGCGGAGAGGTTGCAGCTCATCTTTAGTGAAGGTTGAGAGGAGGATATAAAGTGGTGGCTGGGGATAGGAAGGAGGCTGGTTGCCTAGGTAGAGGCAGCAATTTGGGAGAGGAGGGTTTGCATACGCTTGTATCCCTCACCCTGTAGGGTGTGTGTGTGTGTGTGTGTGTGTGTGTGTGTGTGTGTGTGTGTGTGTGTGTGTGTGTGTGGGGGGGGGGGGGGGGGGGTGTAGCTGATTAGTGAAGAAGCCAGAGATGTTTACCAGGCTTTACCGCTCACATCTTAAACCCTTATCTAGCCTCCACAGAGATTAGGATTTCATCTTTACTCCACAGAGTATACGTAGTATTAGCTGTCATTAGCTGCACATGATCCCAGCTCCGTGATGTAATAATAATAACCTTCTTTCACTGTCGGCTTGAATGATTTAGACTTCTGAAAATATGATTTTGAGAAGTAAATGTAATTAAATTCATGAGGAGATGACAGAAGCCAGAAACAAAGACATGGTTTTTCCCTATTGACGAGTGGTTTCAGGGTAGTGAATACCACGCACTGAGCGTGTTCAGTCCCTAGTCCCATCCGCCAGGCTCCCAAGGAGTCCCGGGATGTTGTGGCCTGGATTCCTAATGTTTTTAGTGGCTTTAATAAATGGCTTCTAGTATATGGTTGGCAGCTTCACAGGGGTTCCGCACCGATTCTGTTGAGGATAACCAAAGTGTGTTTGTTTGGATGTTCCTGTGGACGTTACAACCAGGACGCTCTTGACGTGAAGTAGATGTTAATCCTCCTCTAGCTAATCTGCCAGCTCTTGGGTATAATTTGAACCCGTCCACTCTCAGCGTGCCTCTTCACTAAGTGGTAGGTTGCGGGCTCCAGTTTCCGTCGGTGCGTGGCAGCTTTTCTCTGCTGACATCATGTGTTGACCCTCCTCCTTGTGTTCCATCAGGCTGCTGGTCGCTCAGTGGCGTAATCCAGAAATGAGTAAGTGGCGGAGAGTGGGGCGGTGCTCTTTAAGGCTTAGCCGTCTGCCCAGCAGTGGTGTGACAAGGAGGTTCACTCACAGTGCAGGCATGAGAGAAGCTCTGCCCATCCCCCTGGTCCTACTCCACCCCCCTGGTCCTACTCCATCCCCCTGGTCCTACTCCATCCTCCTGGTCCTACTCCATCCCCCTGGTCCTACTCCATCCCCCTGGTCCTACTCCCCTCCTGGTCCCACTCATCCCCCTGGTCCTACTCATCCCACTCAGACAGGAAGCTGGGACATGAGAAGGAGCCTCCTCCTACAGTATGCCTGCTTCACACCAGTTCAGTTATGTTCGTATAGCCCCTTATCACAAGCATGTCTCAAAGGTCTTTACATAGCATAATCACAGTCATATACTACATCCTATATCTACACACAACATAAGCTACATACATCATATACATACCAGACATGTTACTAGATTACATTATGACACTACACAAACACTACATATCTTTGGACTGTGGGAGGCAACCTGCACAAACACAGGGAGAACATGCAAACTCCACACAGAAAGGACCGGTATGTGGAGTTTCGAACCCACGACCTCCTTGCTGTGAGGATGACAGTGTTAACCACTGAGCCACCGTGCCAGTTCACCACAAATTACTCACTATGGTAACACACACACGCGCACCTGTGGGAGCACTAACGGCTCCCTATGTGACGAATATTATTGTGTTTACCAGAAAGCAATACAAGCTACTTATCGTCTGCATATTCTATATCTCAGATCAAAATGCAAATATCCTCTTCATAAAGCCTAATGTATTCTTTACAGCTTTCATTATTCAACAGCAACACGTACTGTAGTGCTCAGAACGCACCCTGTGAGGTGGTGCCGCAGAGTGCTTCCATATATAATAACCATAATCAAATCGATGCCAGTAAATATGTGTGCTGTGCTGAGCGGGTTTGGCGTTAATGACAGAGGTGTTGAGACGTAGCAGTATATGCTGAAGGCAGAGGGAGATGATTTATTTGCTGTCACAGCAGCTCTTTCCTCAGTGCCCAGTGGGCCAATTACACCAGCCTCTAATCCAAGGTACAACACCTAACTATGCCACAGGAGAGTCAAAGCAGACAAAACACAGAGCGCCTGCTGTCATACACACTTCAGTCAGAGAAACGCACGCGCTTTCCCTTTTTGCATTCTTATTACCCTGCCTCTCTCTCTCTCTCTCTCTCCCTCTCTCTCTCTCCCTTGTGGTACTAACTGTACCTGCTGCACTCCGGGCCAGTCAGGCAGCATGGCTGCACGGCCGTGGCCGTATGGTTGACGCCACGCTCAGATGATTAGGCCTCATTATGAAGACATTTGTGCTACACTAATTAACGAGCCTGTTGTGTTGCCTCTCAACCTCTCCTCGCCTCTCCTCTCATGTCCCTGCAGCCACACTCCAGTCCAGGCTGTGGTCTCTCACCTGCTCCACAGCCTGCTTGCCTCTCTCCCCCTCTCTCCCCCTCTCTCTCTGTAGCAGATTGTAGACTTTACACTGTGGCTTGGTGGAGACAGGCGGGCCCAGCCCACAGGTATGACTCTCCCAACCGAGTGTTGACATTTAATTTGAGCCCAAATTACCAAGACCAACAACACAGCTCTGTGGCACTCCATCAGCGTAGACTGGCAGCATGTCAAACATGGTTGTGTGGATGTTTGACAATGTTACAATCAGATCCACCTGTGGGCTTTCAACACCCCCCCCCCCCACACACACACACACACACACACACCCCATCCCACCCCACCCCACCGTGGGTGATTGCACTGTATTGCTGTGTGTCGGTCAGTGTGCGTACCCCGTTACCACACTCAAACGTCGTCAGTCACTCCAACAGTCGTGTCTGGCAGCTGTTAGAGAAGGACAGTCAACCATCTAATCTGTTATGTACACAACACAAAGAGGTCTCATCTTCTCCATTTAGACCATAAAGCATGTGCATATTTAACAGGAGCTCAACAGAAGGGTCTAAGCATCGTGTTGTTGCCACTGGCCTTCCCTCGACGGCAGCACCATTAGCAACCGGTGTCAGAGCAAGGGCAAAGCTGGGCGGGGAGCGGGTGCTCTCAAGGGGGGGAAGGAGAGAGGCTATAGGGGGCCTGAGGATGAGGGGGGGGTGTCATATTGCAAATCATCAAACAAAGCAATGAGATTACCACCAGAAACCAGCTTTAATATCAGGCCTCAGATATTGCCAGAATCTCCACTGTGCCCAACTTAAAAATGTCAAACATGATTTAAAAGGTTATTACACTGCCTAGTGGGGAAGCGGAGGCTTTCTGTTCTCTCCCTCTTTTCTCTCTCTCTCTCTCTCTCTCTCTCTCTCTCTCTCTCTCTCAGCTGTCTGATTTTTATAATAAATCTCTCTCTATTCCATCTGCCTCAGCCAGCATGTCTATTTCTGACAATTATACAGACACAGTATGGTTTGTGAGAGGAATGATCGCTGAGGAAAAATACCAAAAATCACACACACACACATCCATCTCATAAAAATGGACGTGTCGGCGTTTACTCTACAAAACAAGTCTTTTATTGGAAGTCTCTGGAAAACGACACTCGACATATCCTGCATTGATCTCCATGTGGGGTCTGTGTAGTCTCCTTGTGGCTCGTGTCATTCTAGCAGCCTATTGTGCTCCCTGTGTGATATTGTGCTATGAGCTCAACACAGGGAGCCCCAGTCCTGTTGTCTCCCCATGCTGCTGCCGGGGGGGACCCCTGTTGGAACAGGCCTTTCCAGGGCCAGGCCTTTGATACTGGCAGGGACCATTAGATGTCTTGTTCAGGCACATTAGTTCCAGTGTTGACTGGGGAGCACTGGGGAGGGAGGACCGGTGTGGCCCGTGCCTCGGTGCTAGCCTAAAACCTCAGGAGCTAGGCTGGAGAGTGAGAGACACTCCCTCCCAGGCTGGACTTTTGAAGGCCAAGGCTGGGGTCAGAAAGGCTGTAATTAGCCTCCACTCCGGTCCTTCAGATCCGTTGCTTGCCATCCCACTTGAGCATGATTTTCTCCTCAAGCCATAGCCTGCTGTATACGTTAACTAGTAGCATGCATATGCAATGACTTCTGAATTCCCATGCACCTGCTCCCCCCCCCCCCCTCGCTTCCCCATTTCGAGACCCCCTCAGGGAAAGAGCAGAGCAGCTGACACACCCCAACCTACCCCATCACCACCACCCACCTGTCAGTCTCCTCCTCCTCGCCACCCATTTCCCTCCTGCCTCCTGCTCAAATGCCAGCAGGAGATGCTGTGTTTGACAAAGTACAAAGAAAGGAGGGAGAAAAGATGAATGATAATCCAACCTAGTGAAGTGGGTTGATTTATGCGTCAGATATTACACTCTCAGTGAATCATCTTCATCTCTGTCTACCATGATACAGCAGCCGCTTAGCAGAACCTCTTGAAGTAATCTCTTCCTCTCAACACCTGCCTGCAGAAGAGATCATTGTGTCCCGCCACCTGTGCCAGACTGCTGTGATGAAGTCTTTGTCTCAGGCTTGTATTAACTCCATCTCCTCAATGGAGAATTACATGCTTACATGCAGGCGTTACCGCCCCGGAGACGCCAGTGCATGTGTCTATAAGTGCCACGCGTTCCGCTCTTTTTGTCTCTCGTCATCAGCAGGTTTGTGGTGTGGCGTGTTGGAGTGCTGCGTGCTCGTTGGCGTGTTGGAGTGCTGCGTGCTCGTTTGCAAATTTGTTTGCTTCATAAATCATGTGCGTTCTCTGTGGTAGACGGAGCGCAGGAACTGGCAGGCAGTGAAGAAGCACTCTTTAAGCACCCCCAGGCAGTGAAGAAGCACTCTTTAAGCACCCCCAGCTGCTCAGCTGTCCCACACGTGGGGTCCCTCTCATACACAAGTGAAGACTGAGGCAGGCTCAATGGAAGCAATCTGTCAAACAGGGTACTTTTTGTCAAACCACCTCCCCCCCTGTAGACTGCTTTTTATCATTCTGTGAATATCTGTGTAGTATATCAATCAAAACAAAAAGAAAACGGTTCTGCACTCTTAGATCACTGCAAGTTTATTTGACTGGAGTACCAAGCTTCATCAGGGCAACGTTACAATCACAATGAACAGAGTCCAGTCATGAAGAGCAGTGCGATCAGCACAATCAGTAAAGCAATTTACACTTGTGTTCCTCTTGTATATGTAGTAAAATGCACACACACACACACACACACACACACACACACACACACACACACACACACACACACATATCGGTGCTATAACTATAATGGTCATAGATGTAGATTGATTGATTGATTGATTGATTGATTGATTGATTGATTGATTGAAGTATGTGTCTTGCACTCTAGGTGCCCAACCCCAATGGGTTTACAAGACACAAAGATGAGAAGCTATAAATGTAGGGAGATGCATGTGGTGTATAGAGAGAAAGTTTTTGTTTGGGGTGTTAAGTGGGAGAGAACACGTTAGCAAAGAGGGGTAAAGAAGACCCAAAGAGAACGCAAGCGGAAAAAAGAGTTTGAGGAGAGATGGAATCAGGGGCAAGAATAATAAAGTAATGTCCCTGGCAGGCAGCCAGGCAGGGTGTGAGGGCAGGGTTCAGATACAAAGAAGAATAGGAGACTTGGAAGTCAGCCAGTCAGATTTCACAGTTTTTTCCCCCCTCTCCCACCCTCTCTCCTCCCCCTGTTTATTGTCAGTGCCAAGATCTTCTGCCAGAAAGTAATGGAAACTCCCTGGTAGCTGTGTTCCAATAGTGGAGTAGCAGAGCAGGCCTGTTGAGAGGCCACTTCTGATTGCTGTTTTTTTTCTCTTCCTTCAAGGTCTGCTGTGAGAGACTCATTAAAAACCTCCTCTCTATCTGAGTCTTTGAAAGGATTGCTGAGTTTAATATACCGGCTGAATGTTAGCAGTCCACTCCACTCTGTCCCTCTGCTCCACTCCAGCTCGGGTCCATTTTATCTCCAAATCATCAGCTTTATGGGGGATCAGTCTATTTGGTTCCTTGACTCAGCCCAATGAAATCCCAGATATGCTTGCTATGTTTTTCTATATGTAGTCATTGAATAATATTATATGAATGATGAGCTCCATTGTAGATTGTAGGATACTAACCAAACCTGACCCAAATGGAACTGAACAGAACAGAACTGTTGCACCCTAAACTGACGAGAACCAGGCTGAATATCTTAAAGGATCAGGTTTGTGACCAGAAAGTTGCTGATTCAAGTTCACAAACTGTCTGGAAAAATGTGGATGTGGAAAGTGAGTGACGCTGTCCCCTCCGTCAACAGCCCCACTACTGAGGTGCCCTTGAGCAAGGCAATTAACCCCCAGCTGTGGAGCTACAGTGACCACTGACCAATACTTGATGACTGTGGTTGGACTGAGCAGGGTGTAGCAGAAAAAGAGTAGCATGCGCTGAGTTGACATGATGCCCCAAATTGCCACTCATTCAGCAGTAACAAGTTTCCCTTGGCACCACGTCTTCCTCCCTACAGGCCCCACCCCCTCCGTCTTCCTCCCTACAGGCCCCACCCCCTCCGTCTTCCTCCCTACAGGCCCCACCCCCTCCGTCTTCCTCCCTACAGGCCCCACCCCCTCCGTCAGAGCACGGAGAGGAAAGCGCTGACATTGTGGGCTGCTGCTGTTCCTCGTTATTGCAGCCCACATGTCAGGCAAGGCGGGCGATGACTGCTTTGTGGAGGGCCTTTCCCCCCTCTGACCTGAAACCAGAGAGGAAGGCCAGGCATTAGTCACTAGACCATCACCTGCAGCGCCACTTGGAGACGTGATTGTGATTGTACTTGAACCAGAGGTAGCGCTATAGCCACTGCTTTTAGTTTAGCCTTGGTTTAAAAAATGCATGCATTCTCTCTCTGAGTTGTATGGTGTCAGGTTGTTTTTCTCCTGAGGCCACAGTGACAGGACTCTTCAGAGAGAGGGCGATCTTGAGCAGGACTCACCAATGGAAAGAATTTATCAGCGATTAGTAGACGATTGGATAAACTAATCCTTGGGAGCTACTTCAAGGGGCCTCAGCCCCTTCCCCAGGGGGACATAGGCCTGTATTTGACACGCTAATACCCATATTCACACACACACACACACACACACACACACACACACACACACACACACACACACACACACACACACACACACACAGAGTACACACACAGTACACACATGCACTTATAGTATAAACAGAAATAAGTTACGGTTTAGCCATTAAACAAGGGCATGAGATCATGCAAATGTATTCAGACAAGCTCATGTTCACACATGCACACGAAACACACACACGCACACACACACACACACACACACACACACACACACACACACACACACAGCCAAACACTCACACACAGCCAAACACTCACACCCACAGCGATGCACCACCCGCAAAATCCCTTCTCCACCACCTGCTAACCCACATCCATAATGCCTCCCTCTCCCCTGCAGCTCATCAGGGATTAGGGAAATTGCCTGGAATGAAAGAAATATGTTCTTTGATGGGCCTTTTTCATGCACATGGTGGCACCAGACGCAGCTGCAGCTTCGCCCAGGAAAAGGGCTCAGCCGTAGAAAAGCCAAACCTAGTGAATAACGGGGCGTTGTGTCTCGTTTCTCACTGTTTCACGGTGCATATTTTTAGCTTTTAGTATAAGACTCGTTCCTATTCCTGTTTTCTCCTTCTCTCTCTAGACCGTTGGAAAACCCAGTAGCAATATTATGGATTAGTAAACGGGTGTCTGCTTGTTAAGTTGACCATGTATAGCTCCAGATTCTTTCCACAGATGTTGGCTGAACGCAGGCTTCCTGCTTCCTGTAACCACACGTTTGCCCTGTGATCTAATTGGCGCTCCGGCCTGCAGAAGTCGTGGAACGTTTTTTTCTTTTGCCGTGTCGTCACGTGACGCCGCTTTAGGCCCACAAACTGCACATATGGCCGCCTGGCTTTGCCCCTGTTTGCACCACATGTAGGCACCACGGCTCGTCCTCCACACACCAACTGCATGCCAGCGGCCTGATGCTAAGCGTGGAGGTAATGACCCCCCTTGTGTGTGTGTGTGTGTGTGTGTGTGTGTGTGTGGGTGGGGCGGAGAGGACAGACCAGCGGGCAGTGGTCTGTAATTGTGCCCAGCGTGGCACTGCAGTCTGCATGTTGTGGGTTCAAATCGGCCCGTTTCCACTTGATGGTCTGCGAAAGCCGTACATCCTGTCGGGGGGGAGGTGTGTGTGTGTGGGGGGGGGGGGGCGGGGGGTTGGGGGCGGGGGGGGGATGCATGGGGGGTAATTGAAGGGTTTTAGCGAGGACCCGCCATTGTGCCTCGCAACAAGCTCAGGTTTAGCACCGCAGGAACACAATACATAAGCTCCCCTCATCGCCTGCGGCCTCGCGGATCATTATGGGCTGTAGTGCTATGAACTTCTGCGTAACCAGATCCCCTCTTTGCTCCATAGGCGGAGGATAATTATCTGGGTTCCGACTGTATTTTTTTTTTGACATGCTCCTCTTCCATTGGCTGTGTAATAGGCAGTCGTGTGTGTGTGAGACCACTTTCTCCTATAGTTGTCTGAGACCGTGAAAGATGTGTAGGTGAGACCCTGTAATCAGTTGAATTGTCAGGGATGAGATGTGTGCAGCTGATACAGGCCGTCTCTTTATGTGGCTGCAGCAGTCAGTCAGTGGCAGCCTCCACACACATACATCTCTGTAACATTGTGTTCAGTGGCAGCCTCCACACACATACATCTCTGTAACATTGTGTTCAGTGGCAGCCTCCACATACATACATCTCTGTAACATTGTGTTCAGTGGCAGCCTCCACACACATACATCTCTGTAACATTGTGTTCAGTGGCAGCCTCCACATACATACATCTCTGTAACATTGTGTTCAGTGGCAGCCTCCACATACATACATCTCTGTAACATTGTGTTCAGTGGCAGCCTCCACATACATACATCTCTGTAACATTGTGTTCAGTGGCAGCCTCCACATACATACATCTCTGTAACATTGTGTTCAGTGGCAGCCTCCACACACATACATCTCTGTAACATTGTGTTCAGTGGCAGCCTCCACACACATACATCTCTGTAACATTGTGTTCAGTGGCAGCCTCCACACACATACATCTCTGTAACATTGTGTTCAGTGGCAGCCTCCACACACATACATCTCTGTAACATTGTGTTCAGTGGCAGCCTCCACACACATACATCTCTGTAACATTGTGTTCAGTGGCAGCCTCCACATACATACATCTCTGTAACATTGTGTTCAGTGGCAGCCTCCACACACATACATCTCTGTAACATTGTGTTCAGTGGCAGCCTCCACACACATACATCTCTGTAACATTGTGTTCAGTGGCAGCCTCCACACACATACATCTCTGTAACATTGTGTTCAGTGGCAGCCTCCACACACATACATCTCTGTAACATTGTGTTCAGTGGCAGCCTCCACATTACATACATCTCTGTAACATTGTGTTCAGTGGCAGCCTCCACACACATACATCTCTGTAACATTGTGTTCAGTGGCAGCCTCCACACACATACATACATCTCTGTAACATTGTGTTCAGTGGCAGCCTCCACATACATACATCTCTGTAACATTGTGTTCAGTGGCAGCCTCCACATACATACATCTCTGTAACATTGTGTTCAGTGGCAGCCTCCACATTACATACATCTCTGTAACATTGTGTTCAGTGGCAGCCTCCACACACATACATCTCTGTAACATTGTGTACATATTGACTAGCTGTGTGCTAATGTATATTCCTGCCTGCATTGAGAGGCCCGTTCTCATCCTTATGCACTTCCTCACCTCTGACCTTTACACAGCCGCAGGCATTCAGGTCATGTTATTATGATTAATACATTCTGCTATTGTAAGGGGAGATGGGGAGAGGTATCCAGTCTCAATCAGCTATTATCCTGTCATGCAACGCTTGAGTCACGGATTTCAATAATCTGAAATTTAAATGGCCTTGTCTGGTTTTAATCCGCGGCATTTGCCTGTTCCTTTGTCCTGCTGTAATGTTGAACGTATACATACAATATACTGGGTAGTGTGTGGAGGGAAAAACACTCACTGACCACCGCGGAAGCTGATGGGGTATGAGTCCTAATCGCTGCATTAGCACCTCCTCTGGTCGGTCGGGCGCCCGTTTGTGGGGAGGGGAACTGGGGGTTAAGGGAAATAGCGTGATCCTCCCAAGCGCTACGGCGATGAATAGCATGAAAGCTACAGTTCCATCACACCAGTTGAGCAAAGTTGAGTCAGTGGTGTTTGCGAGGAAATCTTTTAGCGGCTGTGAACATGTGGTTTTAAAATATCTCCGACGACGTTTCTTCTGTCTCGCGCTGACTGTAACCATGTTTTGTTCTCAACAAAGACCCTCACATAATTAACTTTTCATCGACACTGATACACACTATATGGCTACACTAGTATTTGGTTACTACACGGGAAATGTGTTTTCTCCGTTGTTGGTTTTACATGTACTAGCAATCAGAACTTCATTATTTCGCTGAAAGCTGTTGTACTTTGCGCTCTCTCTCTCTCTCTCTCTCTCTCTCTCTCTCTCTTGCTCTCTCTCTCTCTCTCTCTCTCTCGCTCTCTCTCTCTCTCTCTCTCTCTCTCTCTCTCTCTCTCTCTCTCGCTCTCTCTCTCTCTCGGGTAAACATGTCGTCTGTGTGTGATTTCTGTGGGCTCAGCTTGGATGTTGGCTTTGCTGTAACCGCAGCAGAGAGTCTTTGATCATTTGGAGATGGACTCTGCTTATTTTACTACATGTGTTTCAAGTGTGTGCTAATGACCAGCACAGAAGCAGATGTGTAGATATATACAGTAGAAAGACAGGAGAGGGAGAGAGACACTGAGAGAGACACAGAGAGAGAGAGAGAGAGAGAGAGAGAGGATAGCAACAACAACGCATCATGTGTAGTGTATGTGCTGGTGTGCCTGTTTATGCATAGTGCAAATTATACTGTTAGTTTAGAATACAATGTGGCCTATTCTCCACGATCGCAGTGCAGAGGAACTAGAGGAGAATGGCCGTGGTCCCACCCCACTGTGGGGCCGTTCTGTTGGCCCAGTCAAGTGAGGGGTGGAGAGGGGGAAGCGAGGCTGGATCTGAACTGGACTGGGAGCCAGGGCTCGGTCCTGCTCTGCGGTCACTCCAGCCTTGTAGCGTCCTCCTGGCACCGGCCAGTGGCACAGAAATAACAGCAAGGCAAAGGGAAGTTATTATGGGGCCGGCCTCATGCTCGCATTGAATTATTATGACAGTGTCCAAAATAAACACACACACACCGCAGTCTGTTGCTTTACAACAGAAGAAGAAGGAAGATAATATAGGATAGAAAATAAATGTAAAAAGAAATTTCCCTCATTGATTTTCAAAATTTGTTTGAATCCTGCCTTCTTTAGTGTAATTTTAGGTTGTAGAAAACTTGAGCGCAGTGTGGAATATATTATAGCACAGTAATGGGCAGGCAATAGCACAGTGAAGCTAGTTGCTATATGTATTCAGTGTGTGTGTGTGTGTGTGTGTGTGTGTGTGTGTGTGTGTGCGCGTGTCATGCAGTGAAGTCTGAAAAGAGTTGAAGAAGATAATGCTTACTGTATTTGAATGTTCATTCTGAACTCATCAAGAATTCTGAAGTCACACACACACACACACACACACACACACATACACACACACACACACACACACACACACACACACACACAAGTCAGTAACAGAGACTCTAAATCCGCCGCTTCCCGTCCTGTGCTAATGGATGGCTCATATCTTCTTAGTCCCACAGGAAGGTTGTGCTGTATACTGTACCTCCCCATTGTGAGGCTAATCTCTAGTTTATGGCCCAGAGAATATCTCCCCAACCACAACAACTGACCCTTAAAAACTCTCCCACAAACCACACAGGGTCATATCTCAAGCAATTAACTAGTGGCTGGGCTCAACACATAAGCTGCCAGCTCACAGGCACTCTGAGGAAGACAGGCCAGCACGTGCGTGGAGTCCTGGGATGGTGGTGGCTGGCCTGGGGGCTGTTGGAATTGATTGGATATCCTTACTTAGGAATGAGCGAGCTTCTCGAAGCGCTTAGCATGCTGACCTGAGAAGATGAGGCCAGTGTCCTCGTGGCAATTTCCACCACAAATCCACTTCTCTGCAGCACTCAACTTCTCCCACAGATGATTCACTCCAGGCGTCTCTGCTCCAAGAGAGAGGAGATGCATGAAATGAGATTGGGGCGGTGCCTCTGCCTTAGCCCTCTCTCTGCAGATAATGCCCACCCCAGGGTGATGGCACCGGGACCGGGGTAGTGTGTGTGTGTGTGTGTGTGTGTGTGTGTGTGTGTGTGTGTGTGGGGGGGGGGGGGGGGGGGAAGCTGTGGAGGGTAATCATGAAGATGAATAATAAATGTGGGAGTGTGCCGTTTGGTGCCAGGACCCTGGAGGGGGACAGGGACAGCAGGGTGTGCGAGCGAAGCCCTCTCTGCCCCGGGGTCAGAGTTCACAGTTGGAAGTGGTGCCAGGCAGCACAGTCAGATCACAACAAAAGAGCAGCCTGATGTGGCTGTGATCTGACCAAGATGAGGCATCAGGGCTGGATCCTGCTTCTCCTGCTCCACTCTCTGCTCTGTCTGATCCTGCTTCTCCTGCTCCACTCTCTGCTCTGTCTGCTTCTCCTGCTCCACTGTCTGCTCTGTCTGATCCTGCTTCTCCTGCTCCACTCTCTGCTCTGTCTGCTTCTCCTGCTCCACTGTCTGCTCTGTCTGCTTCTCCTGCTAACTCTCTGCTCTGTCTGCTTCTCCTGCTCCACTCTCTGCTCTGTCTGCTTCTCCTGCTCCACTCTCTGCTCTGTCTGCTTCTCCTGCTCCACTCTCTGCTCTGCCTGCTTCTCCTGCTCCACTCTCTGCTCTGTCTGCTTCTCCTGCTCCACTCTCTGCTCTGTCTGCTTCTCCTGCTCCACTCTCTGCTCTGTCTGATCCTGCTTCTCCTGCTCCACTCTCTGCTCTGTCTGCCTGGATCCTGCTTCTCCTGCTCCACTCTCTGCTCTGTCTGCCTGGATCCTGCTTCTCCTGCTCCACTCTCTGCTCTGTCTGCCGCATGTTGTTCATTTGCTTGTTTTGTCTCTCATCTGTTTTTGTTCTTTTAGGGCCGGCCTCGCCAACTTGATCCCATTACCCCCCCCCCCCCCACCCCTTGCAATTATTCTATTTTGAACATAGCTCAGACACAGCACTCAATGTTGAAGTTGTATATGTGTGTGTGTGCGTGCGTGCGTACCAGTGGGCAAGGCACAAGGTTTTCCCACGAGGACCAGGAAGTAACCCGAAAGCTGTAATTCCTCGAATGGCCACTTGAGGCAGGACTCAGAAGTCCCATCGTTCCCGTCCACCCCATGTTAAAATGCCCCACTTTGTAACAGTGATTAAGCATCTTTACAGCCTGGTCCTTACCACGGTTTTGGTCTATACAGCTAACTTCACCTTTTCATAACAGCTGTAGGGGGGGGGGGGGGGGGGTCATTTTTATATAACTCGCCCGTTTGGAGTAAAATAGACGATAGAAAAGGGGGTGATTGACAGGTCGCAGCTTGCCGATCACAGACCAATAGCAGGCTCTGGGAAACCCCCATCTCACGTGAGCTGCACAAGGACTTAACCCATTCCCTCCCACTCTGCTGACGAAAAATCAAGATGGCGACGGCCAACGAATCAACTCTGAACGGGAGCCCCAAATCAATGGGATAGCTCTGTCCATATTTTTTTAGGTCAGTGGTGTGCGTGTGCTTGTGTGTGTGTTTTTTCTTCCTCTGCATGGGATATTCCACCCAATAGTGAATTGGTGTGTATGCATGGGTGGTGTGGAGTAGAAGGCTTTAGGAAATGAACCCAAAACCAAATAAACTAAAATAAACAGAAACAATAACTCGCTCGCTACAGTACGTTAAATTCCATGTTCACCCATTGTACTTGCCAGATAAGTGATTCTGATTTTGAGAAAGACATCTTCTTACATCACCGGACACAATTTTGTCACAATTTGCTTTCAGAGGGAGATTGGACACTGTGATATATTATAGTAATGTCCACTCTATGTGTAATTTCCATTAATGACTTTCATCAAAGCCATTTACATTGATTGATTTCATCTAACGTTTCACCCAAGTGTCTCTTGAGTGCATTGTTCAGAACAGCCAAAGAGACCGACAGACCAGTGCTGCCTTCAAGTGCTCTCAGAAATATCAATCACATGATCAACTCAACAAAGTGGGAAATCCACCTGGGAAAGTGTTAATTTTCTGTGATACCCAAGTTGACGAGTGATGAAGAGCATGGGAGCAGCGTCAACAATTAGTGGTACAAGTGCTGTATTTTATTACGTGTTATTGTTTGGCTTTCCGTGCTTAGATTATTAGATTTAGACAAAGCTTTAATCTTAATCTTAATGTAATGCCTCCTGTGGGAAAATTGCACAAATGTGAATCATTTCTGTTGTTTCTACCTTCACTCGTTCAACCTCGTTACCCTCAGAAACGCATATTTTGAATCATGAAAATATCTGGAAATGTCATAATGTGATATTTTGTCTGAAGGTGACCAAACATAGACTTAAAAGCAGAGTGTGGTGTTCAGTTGAATATCAAAGCTATCTGTTCTTGGCAGTTCTGCGAGATGACAAGCCAAGGCAGGGAATAATTCCCAGCCTGTCCCTGCATTCATGTCCTCTGATAGGCAGAGCTACGCCACTTTACAGCCGCATGCTTTTATGTAGCAATCAGTAGCGGTTAATGGCTTGAAGTTTCAGTGCAAAGAGGGAGAATAAGGTCTAATAGGTTATCTTTGCCTTAGCTGCAGCTTCGCCTGGAGGATGCAGGTTTAACGCCTTTCACTTATGAAGGATCTCCTCGCTGATCGCCTGTGACATTTTGAGGGCATTGACAACCTGTCTCTTTTTTTTTTGCATTGAAAAAGCTTAGTGCAAATCTCTCCTGCCCTTTCCTTCTCTCTCCATCTGGTATTTCCATTGTGTGTTCAGCTTCACACACCTGAGGAGAGCTACGAGTCCTCAGTCTGAAATCTGGCTGATTATGTGTTGATGAAGAGGTCAGGTGTTGATCCCTGAATCAGTGGAATATGACAGAAATGACCCGGGCACTTTTGTCTCTGCAGGTGTCTGCTGCTGAATTTCACAGACATTTACTCACCTCCAGTCTGGCCAAAGCTAACACACAGTATCAGCATCAACTGGGCTCGATACGCAGACGAACATTCCTCCTGTCTCTTCGGTATTATGTGAAATGTAATCGCCACTAAATGTATGTGGGAAGAAGTGTGAAAGATGACTTTGATAAGCGTAAAATATGAAATAAATTGCCATTTTCTCGCAGCCTAGGCGCTGTAGTTTATTTGCGTGCATGCGGGGGGAAGGTCTCAGACACCGTGTTGTGGCACAGCCAGCCCAGCACCCTGCAGACACACAGCACTTTGCAGTACCACATCCCCCCTCATATCCCCCCCTGTTGCCTTTAGCCTGCGAGGGGATGTCAGTCCACCCTGTTGCCTTTAGCCTGCGAGGGGATGTCAGTCCACCCTGTTGCCTTTAGCCTGCGAGGGGATGTCAGTCCACGGGAATTTAAATTGTTTTTCTTGGCCTCAGACAATGGAATGATAAAGGATCATGGGGATCCGCCAGGCATGGAGAAGAGAAAGAGAAAGAAAGTGGTCAAGGTTGGGAGAGTAAATTTCCCGGGGTCGTCGAGGTGCAGGGATTAGCAGCTGTCAGAGGGAATGCTGGGAGGATGGAGGTGATGGAGGAAGGGGGGGGGGGGGGTAGAGGGAATGCTGGGAGGATGGAGGTGATGGAGGAAGGGGGGGGGGGGTAGAGGGAATGCTGGGAGGATGGAGGTGATGGGGTGGGGTGGGGGGGGGGTCAGAGGGCATGTTGAGGTGGGGTCGGGAATATGATAGCGGTCTCAGACTGCGTTCTAACAGTAACCCCAGGTCACGTTTTGTTCATCTTAGACCTCCATGAAATGCAATGGTCGACATGGCTTTCTGGCTTAGTGAAGATTGTCGGTGTTGTTTTGTGTTAATAACTAACACAATGTTTTTCCTTTTTCCCCCACATGTGTCTTCCTGTCACTCCTTTTGCTCCGTCTGCCTCCTCAACATCTACCTTCCCTTCTATAGGTAAGTGATGATCCCATGTGCATTACAGTATCGATAAACATATATTCAATAATGACAATGTTAAGACGTAATTAGTCCCATATCAAATATTTAGTTTTCACACATATTAGTCACTTAGCAACATGGACAGGAACTAAAATAATATATACTGCTTGATAGAGATGCTGAGATCATGACAGCGAGCAAAAGGCTAAGAAGAGCAAGCAACGGGTTTAAAGCTAATGCCTGTAACAGGATTTCCGACATATGTTCACATGCCCCCTAAATTACAAACTTAAACAAGGATCCTACCCAATCGTCCCAGGCTGAGCAGTTCATATTTGTTCTGAGGACCCGTCTGTGTGTGTTTAAGCCCAGCTGGGATGCTGGAGAGTGGAGAGGGAGTGAGCGCGCGGGCGTTGAAGAGAAAATAAAGTCTAGAAAATCAGCTTAATTGGCTTAAATTAAAATAGTGCTGGAGAAATTGAGGCGGATGTGGGGTGAGGTTGTCTGGCACGGTTCACTTCTACAAGTATGTGTGGGAGGGCAGCACCACAGCATGTTGCTGGTGTTGTCTCAGTTCCATTTCTTTCTCCTCCTCCGCTGTTTGATCTGGGCTGCTTGGCACCAGATGGGCTCCCGGGGTGAGGAACAGCTGAGGGCTTTGACGAGGCCCAGTGCGGAGCTGCAACAGAGGGACCCGTCTTCCATGGCTCCATCAGGAGGATGGAAGTATAGAGGCCATGGGAGGGCTGTTAACCCCCCCCCCCCCCCCCCTCCTCCTCCTCGCCGCCCTCCACAGCTGGCTCAGCCCATATCGCTGGTCCCCAGGAGGCCAAGGGCAGGGTCACCAGCCCCTCTGTAGCCATAAAACACACATCACTCCCACAGAGGAAGGAGTTACTCCACTCTGTTCTCTGGTCCGCCTCTACTGTCGCTATCGACTGTTTCTCTTCTTCCACACGTTTATTTGGAGTTTAGAGGCAGACGTGTTGTTATGCGTTTGGCCCTCTTCCACTCACACACACAGTGCATTAGACTGGCATGTCTTTGCCGGTTGAGGGGGGAGCCAAAGAAAGGTCTCCTCTGCCTCGTCCACATGTTGAGTATCACTCTCTCCTCCCTGTCTTCCCAACAAACAACATTCCTCCCAGCCTGCTGTTATCTCCCCAGGGCCGCAGCCGGCGGAGAAAGGGAGGTGATCCAGACAGACTCCATCTTGTTGGACCACGGTCAGATAGCAGCTAGTGAGGGCCTCTTTGTTTTCTGATGACCTTCTGTATCAGAGAGAGAGAGAGAGAGAGAGGGTACAGAGAGAGAGAGCGACAGGGAGGCGGGGCTTACCACAGGGAGCTGTGTAGTCTGTATAGATTTCTCTCTGGGCTGCTACAGTGGTAGGGGCATCAAAGACACAGCCCCTCCATATGGAGTGCCTGTTGCAATCCTAGTGATTTACTCTATACTGTGATTAGCATGTCTGTGGTAACAACTTCATCTGGCCAGGATGTCCAGAACAGGTGGTTGTGTATTCACTGGGCAGCAGAGGCGCCTATAGGAAGTGAATGGTTCCAGCACAGATTGTAGGCTAGTGTTTTAGTGAGGAGAAGTGAGCAGGATGGCGGTGTAGTAGGTGACTAGGGAGTCCTTCCACATTCAACTGGTTCAAGCCCCACTGACAGCAAGCAGCCACCTTGCTAAGGAGGTGTTGAACAAGATTGGTCGCTGCACTGATCTCACTGTGGAGGACAAGACAAAAATATCTCCTTGTTCTCAACAGATTATAAAAAACACAAAAAATACAATACATGGTTAAATGTGTTTGTTGAAATCTGTGGCCATACCACATGGAGAGTGGTTTTACACAGTCTGGTCTTTTTTTGTCCACTTTTCTCCTGAACGACTTGATGACATAACCAGAGAGAGATGGGGGGCATCCATAAACATGACATGTTTCATCTGCTCTCCTCTGAATATGGGAGAAGGCAGAGGAGGTTGTCTGGAGAAAATCTTTTGATGCAATCTCCTCTCTCTCTCTCTCTCTCTCTCTCTCGCTCTCTCTTTCTCTCTCTCTCTCTCTCTCTCTCTCTCTCTCTCGCTCTCTCTTTCTCTCTCTCTCTACTCTCTGACCTTTTGGACAAGCTGAAATCCACTATCACAGCCAAGCTGTCCAAGTCTGTCAGCAGGGCTTCTCCCAGCCCACATTGCTCTATGTATCTGTTTTGTTTTATTTTGTGTGTGTGTGTGTGTGTATTTTTGGATTGATATAGTACATTGATACAGTATTGATACTGTGCCAGTATTCAGTATATTTATGTTCGTGCAAAAAAAATCAAATATACTATTTTCATTATTTTCATTTCATTATTTCCCCAAGAAACAATGACGTCTCTGAAAATGCATTTATACCGTGGGACACTAAAACTGTTAATTGAAACCAATAATAATAATTAATGATAATAATACAAAACATATTCATTTATATGCAAATGTGGCATTAGAATGAATTCAGGTTAAGGGCTTCCCACAGACAACCAGTGTAGTATTGATTGGTTCTTCAATAAATATGTAATAAAACAAACTGCATCATATTCATCATATAGGAGGAGTTGGACGACACTGACTAGCCGATATTTCATTGATAATAAAAGGCCTGATATATTGGCATACCCATATATCAGTCTAACCCTATAGTGTATGTTTTCCACATACACACATGCTCAGTCACATGTGTACACGTGTTTGTGTTTGTATTATACAGCCTTGTACTACATAGTATGTACGTGCTGCATGGATCTTGGCCTTGTAGAAACACGTCTCCCCTGCAGAGGGCGTGCTCCCCAGAGAATCAGCACAGAGCCTGGAGTGAATGAACATGTGTGTGAGTAAGTGTGAGTAAGTAGCTGTGTGAGTGTTAGGGTTAGCCCTACTGCAAAGGAACAATTACTCCTGGTGAGCTCACTCTGGGTTGGTTTCTACCTGTGGTTAACACCGCCATGCAGAAGTGTGTCTGCTGGCAAAACAAATGTTAGTGCTTTTGCTTTAACGCTTTCAACACACTGCTGCTGCTCAATTCTGGACACCCTTGGCCAATTCCGAACACACACACTCTTTGATGCCATTTCCAGTCTTTTAGCGTACATTTTTAAAGAATTTCCCAACAAAACTAGAGAAAGAGTTATGATGTCACTGATATCCGCTCATTTACCCACTTCCATGTCCCCTATGCAATCAATCACTCAATAGCTCCGACTGGAATACAAACTAATCGAATCCTAGCTAGCTGCTGAGCATGAATGGAAATTGGACATTTTCGAGATATTTTAAATTACATTTGTGTGAACATGTGTCATGATTGGTTGAATACCATCGAACTTCCTTTCCGGTCTGAAGCATTTTTTTCTTCTTCTTCTTCTTTGGAAGATGACAACTTCCTCTGTCCAAAATGTAGAGGTCTGACATACAGACTGTGGAAGAGATAGACTGGCTTGAGAGACTATTGAGAAGGTGATGGTGAAAGGGAAATATCTCTCCCTGTCGATAGTGCTATCAGATCACAGACTGTTGATGCATCAAATAGAGAGGCTGAAGAGGAGAGGAGAGGAGAGGGGGCTCTGTGCTCTCGTCCTCTCCTTCCGTGCTCCTCTCTTCTCTGCTCCACTCTCCTTGAGTTGCCATCTCAGCTGACAGTAGGCAACTCAATCGTATGCTTTTCTCTGCCAACACACTTGAGCTTTTACCGGTGGAACAAAAGCTGAAAACTTTCCAAAAGTGGTTTTGAATTCCCAGGCTGAAACGTCACCTGCGTTTCCTCCAGCTTTGAGTCCTCGTCTCGCTCTACCTCAATGGATGGAGAGGACAGGAGAGAGTTTGATCTCCCTGGCCTAACCGCAGTGCAGCGCTGCACCGCCTGCTTGCTAACCCTGTCAGGACCAGGGAGAGAGGTCTCTGGTGGAAGGAGACCTGAGGATGACTTTGGTGTCACTCTTGGCTTACATCCTCCACCTTCACGCCTTGAAAGCCACGGGCTTAGCGAGGAGGCAAGCTGAGACACAAGAGGCAGGGAGTTACATTCCTGACATTGTTGCCTGAGCCAGTCAGAGGTAATTGTTTATTTGAATATTCCGCTACACGAGCGATTCCCCGGGATGATCGCTCCGAAAACAAATAGTGATGAGCAACGCTGCTGAGGGAGATTGGCTAATGAATGGAGCT
>NC_139642.1:44127423-44154923 GCF_964638095.1 Poromitra crassiceps
CAATAAACGTGTTTCCATCTGTTGCCTAGGGAGCAAATAACAGGCTCTGCAACCCTTTCTCACATGGCTTCCCCTAATGGCTATCTGTGTCTCATTCTTCCCCAGTCAGGAGCAGGTGTGATTAGCCATGTCAGTCACTGAGGAAAGCCCCCCCGGCCCGTATACAGTGTGTGTGTGTGGGGGGGGGGTTCTCCAGTCCGGTGCCGGCCCGGACACTGGAGCCATTCATACTCACATCCTCTTTTGTAGTGTCACTTCAATGATGTCGTATGGGGGAAACATGTTGACATTCCTCTCCACAGGATTATTGTCAGTCTTTGTGCTGTCCATTAAGGCCAAGCTGCATATTATTCTCAGCAGATAATCATATAGCAGATAATCATATAGCCCGGCTCGCTACGTGATTCTCTGTGATAGGAAGGGACTTTCACTGACAAGGAGATGACATGTCAGACAGCCTGGACGGCTCACTGGCAAATACAGCTACATTGGACCACATCAATCCAGTTCACTCTTGGTGGCTGTATATGAACAGTATGCATGTGTGGTGCTGATGATGATGTTTCTGAGTATGTGTGCATGTGTTTGTGCATAGAGACACTGCGGAGCGCGTCATCATTCAGAAACCACGCCCAAAACGGGGGCAAACAAAAACTCCCCCCCCAATCCTGGCGTTCTCCTATGCCACGTGTTGCACACAAAGATCAAACTTACTTCCTTGACAGCTAGATCCACATTTTCCTTCTCGCCAATTCTCAATGGCTTCCTTGTTTTGCTCGGGAGTACAAAAAAACTTGAATTGACGATTTTTTACATGTGTTGTCTGCACAGCCCACCACACAACAGCTTTTAGCTATGTTTAATTCAAGGAAAATGACGCTGGTGTATGGAAGTGAATGGAGAGCTTTCCCCCGTGATGGGCATGGCCTATTTCATGCAGTGACTCTATGGGTGTGGATGTGTGTGTCTATGTGTTTGTTCGTTTGTTTGTTTGTGTATCTGTGTTCATGTTAACAGTAAAGAGACACAGGTGTATAGCCCACTCTCTAGTGCAGTGGTTCTCAAATGGGGGTCCGCGGACCCCCAGGGGTCCATGGCACTTTGCCAGGGGGTCCGCGAAAAGTTTTCAGGTAATTTTTTTTTTTTTATTATAAAAAAATAAAAATGCTACATGTTACTTCTCAAACTACTTCCTACATGGTGCTAGTCTATCAAAATATCTTGGCTGTCATTGATTGTGTTGCATAGTGGTTTTCTGTACTGTTGACAAATTGTGATATTGTAAGTCGCTTTGGACAAAACAAAAGCGTCTGCTAAATGACGTAATGTAAATGTAATGTAATAAAAAAAAAAAAATCTTCATAGTTCAACGGAAATAGTTTATGCTTTAAATCTAAAATGGTTCATGGATTACATTCTAATAACAAACCTATCAAATTAAAAGTCTAGCACGTTACCGTGGAAACAATTAAGCTTAGCCCAAAATCACAAATCAGAATGAGGGGGTCCCCGGTATATTTTCTATCTTGTAAGGGGTCCTTGGCTCAAAAACATTTGAGAACCTCTGCTCTAGTGTACTTGGCCTCAACCTGTAGCCCCAGTCCAACCCTCTTCTTTGTGCCGCCCGTGTTGGCTTAGCAGTGGACACAGGCCTTGGCTAAGAGCATCTGGGCTGCTATGATTAAATATTAATTCAGGCGTGTGATCGATTTCCCTCCAGCTGCTGCTACAATCCTGAGCAGAGAGTCCTGAGCAGAGAGTACTGAGCAGAGAGTCCTGAGCAGAGAGTACTGAACAGAGAGTACTGAGCAGAGAGTACTGAACAGAGAGTACTGAACAGAGAGTACTGAGCAGAGAGTACTGAGCAGAGAGTCCTGAGCAGAGAGTCCTGAGCAGAGAGTACTGAACAGAGAGTACTGAACAGAGAGTACTGAGCAGAGAGTACTGAGCAGAGAGTCCTGAGCAGAGAGTGCTGAGCAGAGAGTCCTGAGCAGAGAGTCCTGAGCAGAGAGTACTGAGCAGAGAGTACTGAGCAGAGAGTCCTGAGCAGAGAGTACTGAGCAGAGAGTACTGAGCAGAGAGTACTGAGCAGAGAGTCCTGAGCAGAGAGTACTGAACAGAGAGTACTGAGCAGAGAGTACTGAGCAGAGAGTCCTGAGCAGAGAGTACTGAGCAGAGAGTACTGAACAGAGAGTACTGAACAGAGAGTCCTGAGCAGAGAGTACTGAGCAGAGAGTCCTGAGCAGAGAGTACTGAACAGAGAGTACTGAACAGAGAGTACTGAGCAGAGAGTCCTGAGCAGAGAGTCCTGAGCAGAGAGTACTGAACAGAGAGTACTGAACAGAGAGTACTGAGCAGAGAGTCCTGAGCAGAGAGTCCTGAGCAGAGAGTACTGAACAGAGAGTACTGAACAGAGAGTACTGAACAGAGAGTCCTGAGCAGAGAGTACTGAGCAGAGAGGGCCATGTTCAGCTGCTGCTACAGTCCTGAACAGAGAGGAGTGTTCAAACCCTGACCCTGACCCTGAACCCTAACCCTCGGGTTAGTCTTCAACAAGCACTCTCGTTTTCTGTATTACTGCGTGCGCCATGTACAATATTCCTGTGTGAATTAGACGGGCTGACCACACAAACAAAGAGCTGTCCTCTCTAGTGTCATCATCACTTTGTACTCTTTGTTTCCCCCTCTCCAAACACAAGCACACACTCTGCTGTGACAAGTGTTTGAGGCTGTATAGAATGTCAGCTCTATACAGCTATTCCTCTTGGACAAAGGGCTGCTGTAGTGTTTTGCTATATTGATGGTGTGTTGAGACTGTATCTCTGTGTAGCAATCAGGCTGCCTGATGACTCAAAGATACATCCCTATCCCTTCACTTGACCTCTGACCCCTGCTCAGGATAGATTGACACGCATGCCACTCAGTCACTGGAGAGCCCCCCCCCCCCCCTCCCCACCTCTAACCTTGCAGGTCACCAATTAGGCTGGACGTCCGTCATCCAACCAACCCCCTTTCCTGTAGATGATGCCTCGCCACAGGGAGGCCATATTGGGCCTGTCCATTTGTCTTCATCAGGGTACCATCAGAGGGGAGGTCTCCCTAGCCCCAGAGGGGGGGCCCCCCATCGCTGGCCATGTCTCACTCATGGCCTCCATCGTTCCCTGAGAGCTTCATGCATATTCCCATCAAGCTTTACCTTGAGAAGCAAATGGTGGCAGGTAGAAGGCAAACCGTTTGTTTTCAGCAGGATAATGCTGAGGAGGAATGGGGTGCAGGCAGAGGACAGGGTGAGGGCTAACGATGGCCTGGGAGGGGCTGTGGGGCACTGGGGCGTACAGTAGGGCTTTGCAGGCCTGTATATTTCCCTGCGATTGGAGGGTATAAAACAGTGAAACCGCAGGCAGAGGCCAGTTAATAGGCTTGTCAACACAGGCAGCCTCAGCTCAGTGTTTTAGTATCAGTTTATGCGTGTGCGTGTGCATGTGTGTGTGCGCATGTGTGTGTTTCTGTGCGAACACGTGTGCGCATACTGTACAGTACATGTGCGTGAGGACCTGCTCCCTCATCACTCAAGTTGAATGGACGTCAGCCAGCAGTGAAATTACACTGTCTCTCCCTCGGTGGTGGACTGTCACTGTGTTGAGATGGAGGGAGGGCGAGCCCACTGGTCCCAAGGCACTTTTAGTGGAGGCCCATTTTGAAGCATTTAAGGTTTGACACACACTGACACACTGTCAGGAGCACAATGACCTACAAACAGCCATAGTCTCCGTCAAAAAGGTATGGCAGAGCCAGGCCATGATACTCAAAGTCACACACCCATTACATCAGGCAAGCAGCAGGTCTCTATTTCATCTCAACTCTTCTCTCACTCTGGCAGGAAGTAGCTGCTCCAATTCCAGTAAGCCAATCCAGCTGAGTGGCTGAGACAGTGGGGACAATGCCTTTTGTAACTCACACACAATGCACTATGGCTCTTTTAGAGTGAGGTGTTAGTATGAGGGAAGTCATATTCTCCAGCCTCTGGCAGACTCCACTGCCAAGAGGGTTGTACATAATGGGAGCAAACCAATTCCAAACAACCATCCCTCTTGTGTGTGTCTTGTGTGTGTGTGTGTGTGTGTGTGTGTGTGTGTGTGTGTGTGTGCGTGTGTGTGTGTGTGTGTGTGTGTGTGTGTGTGTGTGTGTGGGCGTGTCTGCTTGCATGTGTGTGCGTGATTCTCAAGGTTGGGTACCCGGGTAGTGCAACGGTAGATTCCCTGCCTACCAACATAAGGGTCGTAGGTTTGAGCCCCTGTGTTACCTCGGGCTTGGTTGTGGCGTCCATCCAGACACAATTGGCCGTGTCTGTGGGTGGGAAGCCAGAATGAAAAGAAGAGAGAGAAAACAAAAACATAATTCTCTAGGTTGATCTGAAGGACAGACCTCGCTCTTCACAAGCTTATAAGGGTTGGTAATTAGAGATGTTCTTAATATTTTCCTCTTGTTCTGTCAGATGGCACACCCCATCACTCTGTGTTCCCTACAAGCACAATATAGAGCCCCTTTTTTCTCCTTCAAACATACACACACACACACACACACACACACACACACACACCCGCTCACATACTTACATACATGTTTCTTTCTCCACGGTGGGATATATTATAATATTCTCTCTGAAAGGCTTTTACGCCCTGTGCTGTATGGTGCACGCCATTCATTTCACTGTGCAGAGAGACAGCCAGCGGGCTGAGAACACAGCTGCTGCAGATGCACAGCAGCACGTTGTTGTTGTGGCTTGATGGTGATGTTGCTCATGGCCTCACTAAAGCATCTCTTTGTCTGCTGGCTAAGTGGAGTGAGGTTACACTCTCTTCTTTTATCAGGCTTTTACCGCTTCCCCCTCCCGCCCATTAGAGGTCATCCTACCACATCTCCCGCCGCGCGCTTACACGTTTAAAAGCCTTTTCCCTCCGGCTATACTGTTTGTTACCCTATTTATTATTTGACCATGCCTCTGATTGATACGCTCTGTTATAATATCACTCTATCTCTAACTTTTTCCCCTATCTTTATATCTGTCTTGCCCCCCCTCCCTCCTGTGGTTGTGTCTGTTGATGAGCAGAAGTGCTGCCCAGGCAGGTGTCTGCCCTGGCATTTATACGAGACAGTAACACAGAGTCCACCATTGATCCTAACACACACCAGAACAAATGCGCCCGCTGAGAATTGGAGGAAGCCACTTGTCCCTTAACACCACATCCTTCTTTATGGTTTCTCCTTTTGTTTATACTATTATTGGTTTCATTCTCCCCCTGTTTATACCAGGTCTGCTTAAGATTTGCCCACTTTCATTTGTGGTTTGCCCGTAAATGCTGTGCTGATTCACGGCTGGTCATTTAGCACGTGGCCACGAGGGGAGTGGACAGGCCCCGGGACCTGCTCATCAATAGCGGGGCTTTGACAGAGAGAGAGAGAGCGGCAGGTCCTCCAGGCGCCATTGATTCACTGTCTCCTGGCTGCATACTGATGCAGGCAGCCCTGCCTAATGCCCTGGTCCAACAGCTTCCCTGGGAAGGAGGAGAGAGAGAGAGGGAGGGAGAGAGAGAGAGAGAGAGAGAGAGAGGGAGGGAGAGAGAGAGAGAGAGAGAGATAGAACAAGAGGAATGTCTTGGTCTGCCTGGGCCACCTCAGAGACTGAGGAGGCCACCACGCGCCTCTCCAGTTACACACCACCATTCTCCAGAGAGCTGACTGCAATATGCAAGGTCCCTGTGTGGGTCTCTGTGGGTTTCAGCGGCTGTCCCAGAGTCTCAGGCTTGTTGATGTTGTGTGTGTCGACAGGGCAGCTGAGAGCAGAGCGCTGAGGAGCCTATAGCAGGTGTGAGTTGCTGTCCCATGTAGTGTTCGCTTCATTGGGACTGAGTGGCTGGTATGTATGTGTGTAGGAGTCAGGTCTGATGAAGACTAATGCCTCATTAGCTTCAACTGAATCACTGTTGATGTTCAAGGAAAACAGTGTTGACCCCGCGTGGCCCCTGCCAGACACCCAGGGGCTCAGGGGCCTCAGCCCTCAGGGGGCAAGGGTCAGCTACAACAGTTAACAGAGCGAGAGCCGCACCTGACCTGACCCCACCACGACCTGAGAGGCAAAGACTGGGCAAGCCCCCCTAATCTGTCACTTCAGACCCCCCATCTTGGCACAACACACACACACACGCACGCACGCACACACACACACACACACACACACACACACACACACACACACACACACACACACACACAGGTTGTGAACATTGCAGGAGGCTATTGCTGTGAATAGCATGGGAGTGGGGAATGGAGGTTTGGCGATGTTGTGACAGAGATAGAGAGGGAGAGCAACACTGTCATCCCTCTAGGGGGCGGTACACGGAGAATGTCAGAATCCTTCCTTGCAGCAGAAGCAGCACCATCACACATCTGATATCCTGTAGTCCTGCCAAACATAGCTAAAGATGGAAAAAGACAAAAGGGGAAAAAAAGGTAATCCTCCACTATGTGGTCAGCAATCAATCATATAACCATTTTAAATGTCATACAGAATACATTTCTGCTGAGATATTGCTAGCTAGATTACAGCAGAATTGACCATTATGCATATTTATGGAGATATTTCAACAGATTATCGCCAATGGGTCTGAGAAACGTGCATATGTTGGTGCTGAGGCCCCTCTCTTCTCAAACAAAGAGCCTGGTGCAGCCCACCCCTGTGCCCCAGTATGGTGGCGGTGTGTCTGCCTGGCCCGTGGGTCAGGGCTGCTGAGGGCCCCTCTCTCCTCTCCAGGGAGTCTGCCTCCTCTCACTCAGCTCGTCCCCCTGCTGTCGCCGCCCTGCGGGACACCCGGACCAGCTTGAGCCACTCTCGCTTGGCCCCGTGCCACTCCTCCCAACCAGGCTAATTACATCTCCAGTGGTAACAGAGAGGAGGCCTCGTTAGCGGCTCGCACCCCCTTGAAAGATTCACAAACATACGTACGTACATCAGAGGGGCCCCCCGATCGGTCTGAGCGGCCTCCTTCAAAGGCCGGACTTCACAGGGAGCTGGGGGCCTGATTCGCTAATTACTCCCGCAGTTCCACACGGCTGCCCCGCACGCTGCCTGCACGACACAGGCCCCTCTTCTCGCATCGCCAGCGCCGCTCTCAGACGAGCCCCTCATAATACCCAGGCCAAACTACACAGGCGTGTTAAATCTATAATTCAATAATCAAATTAGCTGCCCGTCTATTTTTGTCTCTCCGTAAGCCAGCTGCTAATTCAGTGACGTTGCAGAAATGAATATGAGAGGTCTCTCATAATCAGTGCCAGTTGTAGCATTCATATGAGGAAGTGATGCATGTTAAAGAGAGAGAGACAAAGAAATATGCTCTCGTTATAGTTCTGCGGTGGAAAATGCTGACATCCCAGCATTAAATATGTCATTAGTGCTTCCTCCAACCAAATTGGCCTAATTATGGCTAGAGTTGGTTATTGAATTATCTTACCACGAAGCATGTCATCTTTCCGCGCTCAGTATTAGGAATTGAAACAGAATTTTCTTCTGCAAAGATCCACTTAATGGGCTGAGAAGAGATCTGAAATTCCAACCGTGTTCACTCAACTGTGTCATCACTTTCTCTGATGTATAGGTGCGCGTGTGTGTGTGTGTGTGTGTGTGTGTGTGTGTGTGTGTGTGTGTGTGTGTGTGTGTGTGTGTGTGCATGTGCGTGTGCGCGTGCGCGTGTGTGCAGTGCAGTGCACAGCACAGGTGTGTGTGTGTGTGTGTGTGTGTGTGTGTGTGTGTGTGTGTGTGTCCACATGCTTATGTGTTTGTTTTTCTGAAAGAATAAAAGTCAAGGTGGTTTACTGTATTTGACTCTGACAAAAGGTTTTCTTTTCAGTTGTGTTATGTGTTTGTTACTTGCATTGTTTTTGGCCCCTCACCTGTTGAAAGCTGCTGGGCCAAATGATGCAAAGGCATGAAGAGAAAAGTGCTCTTCAGCCTCGTTAAGCCTACGTGAATATAGCATATCGACGGCTCATATATACCCTCTATCAGGTTGTTTATTGGTTCAGATGTGTGGCGGCTCTTCTTTCTTCATTGTTTAAGTGATTTAATTAGATTTCAGGATCATTTGCGTTGGGGGCTTTATTTGCTGGCTCTTGCGACGGAGATGGAGTCAACAGGAAGATTAGACGCTGCTCTAATTGTGGTGTGCTTTACAGGGGGCCTGTTGGGCCGCATCGATCGGCCTGCGAGAAATAATCATAAAATGGAGGCAAAGCGATGCAGGGAAGGAAGAGGCGGCGAGCGAGCAGGGGCCTCGTTACTGAAGGAATGATGTATTGATCGCGTCTGACAGGGGGCGCTGTGGACCGATCGATCGTGATGGGCAAGAGGAGCCTGTTAGGAGATTCTCCTGGGTCGTCTGGGTCGCTCCGACAACAGGCACTGGGAGGGAAATTAACTCATCAAGGGAGGGGGCGGACGGAGACATGGGTGGAGGTATGAATAAGCAAAATGATGTATATGTTATGGGTTAGATTACAAACTGTAGAGCAAGGTATCGTATCATCCTGTCCTGTTCCGAGCTGTGCCATGGGGAAGCAAACCCTCCTGCTACTCGGATAAGCCTTTGCGTCTTGCCCCGGCATGACTGTACAGGAGATACTCTTAGCACGGACATGGAGAGCCCTTCAGATCCAGCCGGCCCATTTGAAGTGATTGAGAGGGAGGTAAGAAGGGAAGAGGAATGCATTGCTACATAATGAATGAAGGTCAATGATGGCCAGCGTCAAGAAAGAAAAGCAATGTAGTTAAACAGGTGAGTAGCTTGAGACAGTGATGGAGGAGGGAGAGCTGGACCGAGGGGAGAGATATTATCTGGCAGCCTCTCTGCTGTCCAGCAGCCAAGCCCTCCTGACTCCCACAGAGCCAGCCCTGGCTCTCTCCTTCCCCCCTGAGTGCACTCCCCCCGGCTAATTGATAGCCTGTACGTTAATTGAAGCCAGACATGAGTGGTGGCTATTAATGTAGGTGGAACTTACCGGCCTGACGGTGAAGTGAAGGCTCGTGGGAGAGTGATCTACAGCTTGAGGCGCGGTCAAGAGGCAGACACTGGAGTGTTGTAGAGTAGGGCGGCCATTACAATTCAAGAAGGCATTCACTGCCAAACCATTTTCAAGGTTTCAAGGTTTCAAAGTTAACTTTCCCAAAAAATCGGTCGAGGACCCATTTCGAGTTTGTAGAGGTTGAAATGTGAGCAAAGTTTTCCTCCTCTGTTGCTTTGATTGAGGGGTGAGTCTCCAGTGACACACAGCAGACTGGGCGTGTCTGTGGCTGCGGGTCAGTCTCCAGTGACAAACGGCAGAATGGGCGTGTGTGTGTGTGTGTGTGTGTGTGTGTGTGTGTGTGCACACGCTGCATCTCCTCAGATCGATGGGTCCACACACCCTGGCAGCCCATTTGCATTTAGCCCCTGTAATTGCTGGCATTAATAGCAGACACATTTACAAAGTGTTGTCAGCCATGAACTGATTATGGTAATCAGCAGATGAATTCTAAAAGGCACTTTTTAAACGGCAATGTTTTTTCCCCTCAAACGGGTTGATCGACTTCCATCATCTGAGTGCACTGGGGTGTGTGTGAATTATCTGCGTTAATGGCGGGTTTGTAGGTGGCCATGGATGTGTCACACTCCCATGTGACAAACTGGATCCACGCACGCTATTTATTTCAGAGTGTTTATCAACGGCGCCGCGCCGCGGGGTCATGTTGTTGTAAAACATGCAACAATTACCTGGCTTGATCAGGCTCCTGTGGAGAATGCTAAGTACTGGCTGTCACGACGGCGGGGTGGGGTCAGCGGTCACATGTCACCACTCTGCTATTTAAACAGCGCCTCTTAGTTTGCCCACGTCTCCTCTTATCTCTCCCCTTTCCCCCCCCCCCCCCTCCCCCCGCCCTCCTCCCCTCATGTATAATTCAGTGGCGGTCCGTGGAGCTAGGCCACTGTGTTTGGGTCACTGCTCCTCAAAAGGCCACACTCAGACGGGCTACTTTGGCTCTGTTTCTCCGGCGAATACGAGCTAAAATAGCCATGTCTTCCTTTCCCAGTGAGCAAATAGGCTCCGCTGGTTCATTAATGTAATATAAGTCACGTAGAAGAGAGAGATGGTTGACTTCCTTTAAGGATCATTGAGTGCATATAGAAGAAGCATGGAGAAGGGAGGAGGGCCCAAGGAGGACTCTGTGCTGAGGTGGACGTGGAGCTACAGGAAGCAGTCATGCATGGAGCTCCTCTCTTAATTGAAAGACATCTTCTGGAGGAGGACGCGTTCTTGTGGCTTGTTATGCTTCCCCCACATCCAGACATGCTGTAGGAAAATACAGCCTCCATCCTGCTGTCATGGATTCATTTATTCAGTTATTCATGGCTCCAGGCTGAATAATGGAAGATGGCGAAAAAACTCTTCTCTCTGCTTCTCTTGTCTGTCTGTCGCTTGTTGTTTCTCTTCTCTCTCTCTCTCTCCACCATGTCTCTCCTCTTGACTAGCTTGCTCTTTAGTGCTTGAGTATGGCCCCCTCCGACATCGGCAAAGTCAATATTATTGGAAGGAAAGTCACTAAAATGACATTTGATATTCAATAATGCTAAATGCAAATTTAAATTGATCAGTTCATCTTACGGGTCAAGTAATTGCCTCAATCAATGTCACACAATCGCGCGCACGTACGTACGCGCACATCTCTTGTGTTTATGTCCGTACTGCAGAACGACACCATCCTCCGACCTTACAGTGTATTCATCTCACCAGTGATCTGTGCCATGAAAGAGCTCAGAACCACGATGCAGCACAAGAATACAGAAGTAGTTCTTGTGAGCGTGTGTGCGAGTGTGTGTGTGTGTGTGTGTGTGTGTGTGTGTGTGCGAGTGTGTGTGTGTGTGTGTGTGTGTGTGTGTGTGTGTGTGTGTGCGAGTGAGTGTGCGTGCGTGCGTGCGTGCGTACACAGCATGCCGGCTGCCTGAAAGCCGGAGCGATTGCCACCACTCTGTTGTGCTCTTTTATGTGGCTGTGGGAGACGAAGGCATTTGAAGACAGGGTGGAATAAGGCTGCTGTGTGTGTGTGTGTGTGTGTGTGTGTGTGTGTGTGTGTGTGTGTGTGTGTGTGTGTGTGTGTGTGTGTGTGTGTGTGTGTGTGTGTGTGTGTGTGTGTGTGTGTGTGTGTGAGAGAGACTGTGTCTGTGTGCGTGTGTGTGTGTGTGTGTGTGTGTGTGTGTGTGTGTGTGAGAGAGAGACTGTGTGTGTGTGTGTGCGTGTGTGTGTGTGTGTGTGTGAGAGACTGTGTGTGTGTGTGTGTGTTTGTGTGTGAGTGCGTGTGTGTGTATTCAGGCTGCTGTGTGTCGCGTGACGCTGTCAGCCGCCGCTCCGCTCTTCAGCCTTGGCCGTTTGAAGCCGAGACATCCCGCTCAGAGACTTTCTGAGCAGCACACTGCGACAGGAAACAGTCGTAATCTGCGTTTAATTACCTGCTATACAGAGCGAGACATTTCTCTTGCATCGCCTGAGATCTAACCGTGTGATTATAGCTACAGAAAGATACACACGATGACGCCTGATTCTCATTGTGCGGCGTGCGCCGGCTTGTCGATTAGCATGGAAGGCTTTGCCTCTGTTTTTATGCCTAGCATTATGAATTAGCCTTTTGCCAAAACAGACACACAGTCATTTCACGCTTGTTTTGATTAAGCCTCCTATGGACTCCTATAGCCTCTACATGCATTGACCCAGAATATCATGGTAATCTATTGCCCTCCCCATACTTCCTGATCTTCTGCATCTGCCTGCATGGCTGTGTGTGTCCAGCAGGGGGCAGACAACCAGGCAGGGATTCTTGTGGCATAGGGGTTATCTATATTTGTAGGTCTAACTGAGAGAACTGATAAAACCGCGTGCACTAATTGGGTTTTACAGCAGCCACAGTCCTTCAATGCTCTTTCATTACCCAGGGGACAGTGTGTCTGCTTGTTTCTGTGTTCAGACATACGGGGGGTTTGCAGCATTTGTGTGTGTCTGTGTCTGTGTGTGTGTGTGTGCGCGCATGTGTGTGTGCGCATGTGTGTGTGTGGGTGTGGGTGTGTGTGTGTGTGTGTGGGTGTGTGTGTGTGTGTGTGTGTGTGTGTGTGTGTGGGTGTCTGCTTGCATCATGGATATGTGTGTCAACTGCCCCCACTGATCTGAGCATGCGATGCCAGTGTGCAATCAGGGATTTCCAGCAGAGGCAAAGAGCAGCTCAAGCGGTGTCTCTACAGAGGTCCCTCTCTAATGGCTCCCCGACGTCCTGCTTCCTGGGGTTAGACGTGACGATTTCAAATGTCATGTGTATCACAGTGACCTTTCAAGGACCTGCAAGCAATCAAAGAAAAGAAATCGTTCCTTCTACCTCAAATGGCAAGTACAGTCACTTTTGATCCAAGAGTTGGATGAAATAGTGTTCAGAATCAAACTGGTTTTATCACATATTAAAGGCTTTATGTCATCAAGTTTGACATTATTATTCTTAGTAGGGGGCGTCTGGATAGCCTACAGGTAAAAGCACTTGCCTACCACCGTGGATTCCTTCCTACAGACACAATTGGCCGTGTCTGCGGGTGGGAAGCTGCTGGGCTATGAGTCCTTGTCGCTAGCTGCACTCATGTTTCCTCTGGTCGCTCTGGTCGGGGCGCCTGTTTGTGGGGAGGGGAACTGGGGGGAATAGTGTGATCCTCCCACTCGCTACGTCCTGCCGGTGAAACTCCTTGCTGTCTGATCAGCCAAGTATAATTTATGGAGAAAATAGGAGAAACATCTGGAAAAAAGGGAAACAAGACATTATTAATAATAGTAGTAGTTGTAATATTGTAAACCCTAACCCTAACCCTAACCCTAACCCTAACCCTAACCCTAACCCTAACCCTAACCCTTAGAGAGCAATTGAATCCAGAAGTGTTGGGACACAGGTAACCTCACAGGTTTACATACAATGTACAACTTCAAACAAATATGAGACACGGGCAAGAAAAACGCAACGCGTTTCAACCTCACTGGGATATTTTAAAATACACAATATGGCCTTTCCTCCATTATAGACTATATTATTACCACTTTGGGCCTACAGTATAACCCGGAGCATCCCAGTCATGTTATAGTCATAAAGGCTTGTTGTGGTGCATTATGGGCTGGAGAAGAGGACTGCTTTAATGTGTTGTGTGGTTGAGGTACACTGGTGAAAAAGCACTCTTCATTTCATCTGCTGCCTCCCTCTCTCTCCCTAGACAACACATTCAAAGTGTCAGCATCAAGGACTCTGAAGCACCATTCAAACCACACATGTGGCAGACCACTGCCCCCCCTTCCCCCCCCACCTCCTATCTCCTATCTCCAGTAGTGCTGGCTCACTAGTCTTAACTTATTGAATTATTCGCTAATTGCTAGGTGAATCGGGTGAATGGCTATTGATTGCGTGTGGCTCAGTGGTAATGCTTTGTGGTCACTAACTGGATTCTCCCACTGATATGAGGTCTATGCACTGTAAAGATAAAGCACACAAAATGCACACACATGCTGTCCACACACGCTTACACATGTGACACACACACACACACACACACACACACACACACACACACACTGCTGTGTCTGTGCTGCAGCGTCGCTGCCCTGGAGAGCAGTGCGGTAGGATGACTGTTTTGTGCTGCTGTTGAGCCACTGTCTTGTCCTTGCTATGTAGGTCATGGCTGCACTCTGACGATATCTTATCCCATCTGCAGTGCAGTCAATACTGCCCACACAGTCAATACTGCCCAGTGCCCACACAGTCAATACTGCCCAGTGCCCACACAGTCAATACTGCCCAGTGCCCACACAGTCAATACTGCCCAGTGCCCACACAGTCAACACTGCCCAGTGCCCACACAGTCAATACTAGCCTGGGTAAACCCATCCCCCACGTGACCTGCTCTCAGACCTGTTCTCAGTCACTATGTGCTAGTGACTGGGAACTGAGAGAGCAGGTCACGTGGTGGCTGGGTTTACCTAGGCTAAGTCAATACTGCCCACACAGTCAACACTGCCCAGTGCCCACACAGTCAATACTGCCCACACAGTCAATACTGCCCAGTGCCCACACAGTCAATACTGCCCAGTGTCCACACAGTCAATACTGCCCACACAGTCAATACTGCCCAGTGCCCACACAGTCAATACTGCCCACACAGTCACTACTGCCCAGTGCCCACACAGTCAATACTGCCCACACAGTCACTACTGCCCAGTGCCCACACAGTCAATACTGCCCACACAGTCACTACTGCCCAGTGCCCACACAGTCAATACTGCCCACACAGTCACTACTGCCCAGTGCCCACACAGTCAATACTGCCCACACAGTCACTACTGCCCAGTGCCCACACAGTCAATACTGCCCACACAGTCACTACTGCCCAGTGCCCACACAGTCAATACTGCCCACACAGTCACTACTGCCCAGTGCCCACACAGTCAATACTGCCCACACAGTCACTACTGCCCAGTGCCCACACAGTCAATACTGCCCACACAGTCACTACTGCCCAGTGCCCACACAGTCAATACTGCCCACACAGTCACTACTGCCCAGTGCCCACACAACTCCACATAGCCAGGGATCACAAGTTGCCTTATTCACTTTGTTCCTTTGCCTAAATGATGAACCTGGCAGAGAAGAAGCGTCCCCAGCCTGCACACATAGATTGGACAAGCTGTAGTACCCACACGCTATGGAACACCACCGCTTAATCTGCCTTCCTCATGTGCTGCCTGAGAACATTACGGGGAACAACCCAGGAGGAGGGAGAGAGAGGGAGGGAGAGAGAGAGAGGGAGGGAGAGGGAGGGAGAGAGAGAGAGAGAGAGAGGGAGGGAGAGGGAGGGAGAGAGAGAGAGAGAGAGAGAGGGAGGGAGAGAGAGAGAGAGAGAGAGGAAGGGAGAGAGGGAGGAGAGAGGCGAAAGAGGAGAGAAAGAGAAAGTGTGTGTGTGTGTGTGTGTGTGTGTGTGTGTGTGTGTGTGTGTGTGTGTGTGTGTGTGTGTGTAGACACAGGGATGGTTTAGACACAGTGCTCTGCACTGATCCTTAGCATGGCAGCCACTGGGGTGTTTCAGATTGTTTTTTCGTTTGCATGATAATATGAGCATGGGGTCGCTCTCTCTCCCCCCCCCCCCCTTTCTCTCTCTCTCTCACTCACACACACACACACACACACACACACACACACACACACACACACACACACACACACACACAAACAAGGGGTTATCACAGTACATATGTACTGAAGGTTCCAGCAGGCCAGATTACCCGGTTGGGAGTCGTGGGTTTTAACCCACGGCCTGAAATGAACAACACAACACAACAGCCCCTGTCAGCACACAGATTACATAAGCCTGGTGTACAGGTATATATCCAAGCTGATTACAGGTGGAACCAACACAATTAACCCATTGTAAAACAATTAAAACTAATTGGATTGGGAATAAGCCAGCGGATTGTCAGGTGGATTCTCTCAAGCTCTAGAGCTCCACCACAGACTCAAGCCAGAAAAGCAGCTTCCACAAAGCATTGAGCAGCTCCACTATAGGATAGCTGGTGGCACAGACCCTAACCTCTTTGTCATTGCACTTACATTGACACATTATGTCAATCAGCTGGACTCACCGTGTGTGTGGGCGTGGCCTTGTAGGATATTCTCAACAATGTCATTCCAGTCCTTTGCAACAGTCCACAGCCCAAAGATAGTCAGTTTACTCTCATAGAAGACTAAAGATACCAGAAAATATTCACATTTAAGAAGCTGGAATGAGAATTTTTTTCTTAAAAATATAGTCTAAATGATTAATCGATTATAAAAAAAAGTCAATCAACTAATCGTTGCAGCTCTATTGAGAGCAGAGAGCGATGATCAGTTTGTTGTTCTGTAGTGTTGCTGGTGCAGTGCTGCCTCGTGTGGGCAGCTGCTGTCTATACGAGTGCAGCCTACAACCTGCAGCCACAGACACACGATGTGTTGATTTGTGCCTGTGGTACTTAGGTGAGCCTAATGTAGCAGTGATCTGCTGAGCAGGCAGCAGCGCTGCAGCGCAATTTATTCACACTATTTAGATGTTATGTGCAGCATTCAAACACGCTTCGACACACACACATAAAGTATATAGCGGAGAATTTCCAGACCTGCCCTAAACGCTGAATCCCTCCTTCCTCTCTAACACATGCAGCACACGCATACACACACTGGGGCATGGAGAGAGAGAGAGACAGAGAGAGAGAGAGCATACACACACTGGGGCATGGAGAGAGAGAGACAGAGAGAGAGAGAGCATACACACACTGGGGCATGGAGAGAGAGAGACAGAGAGAGAGAGAGAGCATACACACACTGGGGCATGGAGAGAGAGAGAGAGAACCATCCCTATACACGGGTGAGGCCGCTGTAAAGGTCATCTCCGTTTCCAGTTTAATTTTCGCTCTTCCCCAACAGTTAAGATCTATAAAGTGATCGGTAAATCTCTTTAAATGTCTCTGCATCTCAGCTGCATGTGATTTAACACCCCACCTCTTCTGCTCGCCCCCCAGCTCCCCCCATCCCCCCCCCCCCACAGCCCACACACACACACACCAAGCTCACACTGACACACATCCACCAGAGCCAGTCTCACCCCCTGCCCAGCAGATGTCAGCAGACCTTTACATGTGATGGATATCAGAACCGGTTCAAAGTCCACTGTGCGGTTCTGATCCGGAGCCAGCGGACGAGTGTGCGTATGGAAAAAGTGTCACCTGTGATGTAGAGCGAGGAGCCAGGCGTATCTGAGGTGTGGGCTTCTTGCTGGCAGCCAGTATTGATTGAAGGGAAGATGATCTGAGGGGGCCATTAGGGGGATTGAGGAGGGAGGCAGAGGCAGAGGCAGGACCGCCATTAGAACACCCCTCTAATCACTACTACGCCCCCTACAGGCCTGCCTCCAGCATCGCCTCTCCCTGCCAGGCAGCTAGGCAATAAAGTAGGATTACTTTCCAATTGACAGCAGCAGCAGCAGCAGCAGCAGCAGCAGCAGCAGCAGCAGCAGCAGCAGCAGCAGCAGCAGCAGCAGCAGCAGCAGCAGCAGCAGCAGCAGCAGCAGCAGCAGCAGCAGCAGTGGCGGTGGGGTGGGATCGCTCGCTGTGCCCCGCTGTGTTTGTACGGATGCTTCTTGTTTGTGCCGCCATGTTGCAGAGCTGCCTCTGCATCTGCACCGCCGCCACACATGACTGCACACCCCGCTGAGGGGCGGGGCTCTGTCACCACCAGCACACAGACACGCAGTCATAATGCTACACACATGGAGACACACACACACACACACACACACACAAACACTCACATCGCATCTTTACGATGCCTCCCCCAGTATCTGCCTGTCCAGGCACGCAGATTGGTGTCTAGGGAGCGACGCTGAGTACAGTAAACTGGGCTATCTACAGCTGTTGTAAACAGGTCCTGCAGAACACTGCTGCACTCAGGGCTCATCAGAGCAGGCCAGATAAAAGCCGCTCAACTCCAGCCGGGAGCTTAATTAAAACAGGGCTGCCATCGCCGACTGACACCTTTTACAAGCTCCAAACAGCTCTGTGCTGGCCGGTATACTGCACATCACACAAACAGCTCTGTGCTGGCCGGTATACTGCACATCACACAAACAGCTCTGTGCTGGCCGCTACTGCTCATCCAATTATAGACCCAAACAATAAACCAGTCACGCAAGGAGCTGCCGCAAATAGGCAGGCGTGAAGGAAAAGAGGGGGAAGCTATTAAAGATTGTATAAAGATCCACACAGACAGACAGTCCACTCTGCACAGCCAGGCTGCCGGGGGGTTCGCTTTCACCACCAGAGATGTCCGTGTAAGCATGCCACACCGGATATGCAACTGAGCGTGTGTGTGTGTGTGTGTGTGTGTGTGTGTGTCTGTGTGTCTGTGTGTGTGTCTGTGTGTGTCTGTGTGTGTGTGTGTGTGTGTGTGTCTGTGTGTGTGTGTGTGTCTGTCTGTGTGTGTGTGTGTGTGTGTGTGTGTGTGTGTGTGTGTGTGTGTGTGTGTGTCTGTGTCGTGTCTCTGTGTCTGTGTCTGTGTCTGTGTGTGTGTGTGTGTGTGTGTGTGTGTGTGTGTGCGTGCGTGCGTGCGTGCGTGCATGCATGTGCGTGCGTGTGTGCGTGCGTGTGTGTCAGTCTCACAGGGAATGCAGCCCTGTGCTCTCAGCCTGGACACAGTTCAGCACCATCCTGGGGATTATCTTTCCCTGTGGAAGGTCACTTCCTCAATGTCATTAGGCCACAGCTCACACACACACACACACTGGAGGCGTGCGCGCGCACACACGCACACACACACACACACACACACACACACACACACACACACACACACACACACACACACACACACACACACACACACACACACACACACACAGACATTTCTGCCCTCAAGGCTTCTACCTATTCCCATTTTCCAGGGAGATATTCTTCTGGACAGCTGGACCTGTGTCGCTTAATATCTCTTACACTTGAGCAGCTGTGTGGAGAAAACTCTGTGGGGGGCTTCTATGTATTAACTAATGACACCGCAGGTGAGACAGACATGGCGAGGAACGAGGATGGAAAATAATGAGATATTACTGTAAGACGTCTGAGGGAGTCTAAGAATAGAGCCAGGAGAGGGCAGACAAAAAAAATAAGAAGTCTTTGCTGCAAGTCAAATGAAGTGTACAGTATACTCAGGAGGAGGGGAGCGTCAAGTTGTATTTCTTCCATTCCTCATTGTGACTCCTGTCTTCACCCTAGACCTCATGTGAGGTTGAGGCCTGCATTAGAGTCTAGTCGTTTGGTAACTCACACCAAAGAGTCAGAGTTAATGAGAGGCCCGAGCGTTTGAGCCCACTTCCAACATGTCAGCCAGCGCTGATTCAAAGTGACATGTCTGCCTGAGTCTCCCCAAACCAGGAGGCCCGGAGACCACTGGAGTTCCATTTACATCCTGACAAACCAGGAGGCCCGGAGACCACTGGAGTTCCATTTACATCCTGACCAAACAGGAAAGCCTTCAAACCCAGAGGGCCACCACTATAGCCATGACCCACTTTGTTTCACAGAGCTCTCTGTTCCTGATAAGAATCGATATGTCCAGTCACTCACAGTGAGATACAGAGAGAGCAGCTTTTCCAGCTGTGTAAAGAAGAGTATGCTATCAATATTTCCAAGTGTTCTAACTCAAACCATGCTATTTACTTCACAACCTGCCTACTCAGACGCTCTCCTGCCTGCCACTAGGATCTCCGAATCATAACTCCAGCAGCGTCCATGCCATATTCTCTCTCATCTCCTATCCACCCCTCTCTTCTCCTCTCCTATCCACCCCTCTTCTCCTCTCCTATCCACCCCTCTCCTATCCACCCCTCTTCTCCTCTCCTATCCACCCCTCTTCTCCTCTCCTATCCACCCCTCTCTTCTCCTCTCCTATCCACCCCTCTCCTATCCACCCCTCTTCTCCTCTCCTATCCACCCCTCTCCTATCCACCCCTCTTCTCCTCTCCTATCCACCCCTCTCCTATCCACCCCTCTTCTCCTCTCCTATCCACCCCTCTCTTCTCCTCTCCTATCCACCCCTCTTCTCTTCTCCTCTCCTCTCCACTCCTCTCCTCTTCTCTCCTCTCCTATCCACCCATCTCCTCTCCTCTCCTCTCTTCTCTTCTCCCCCCTTCTCCTCTCCTATCCACCCCTCTCTTCTCCTCTCCACCCCTCTCGTCCTCTCTCCACCCCTCTCCTCTCTCCTCTCCTCCTCTCGTCTTTCTCCCTGCAGTAAGCAGACCCACCTGCTCCAGCAGGATGCCTCACTGCCTCTGTCTGTGTGTTGGAATTGGCAGGAAATCAATCCCACTCTCATACCCCCCCCCCCCCCCCCCTTCTTCACCACACACTCCTTCCCTCACTTTTGACTCCCCCTTCCGGCTGTGAAGTGTCCATTCAGGACGAGCGTCATCAGTACAACACCATGCCTTATCAGAGCAGGCACAAAGACCCATGGGCACATTGTTCATCAGTATCAGCCAGGTCCAGTTTCAGCACACTACATCTGCCAAGCCCCCCACACACATTCATGGCCATAAACAAGTCAGCGCAAAGACAACTGGAGTGGCCACCAACATCATTTTTGGGCAAAGCGCATCTTTAATTGTAGCTCCGGTTAATGACAGAGTGCTGCTATGAGAAAGAAACAGATAGAAAGGAGGATACATGCTTATTTATTATGCAAATATATTCCATTTTAGACTCAATTAAGTGATTAGAAAGCTGTCGCTCTCCGCTCTCTTTCTTCTCCTTGTCCTTACTAGTCTTTTTCTTTGCTTTTCAGCATATTACAGTAATGAAGCCATTACTTCTCCAAGTGAATTTTAATGAGTTTTTAACTAACATTTTAATGAGCTATACATTACCATAAAGCATGGATTAGACTAAATTGAATTGTGTGTGTGTGTGTGTGTGTGTGTGTGTGTGTGTGTGTGTGTGTGTGTGTGTGTGTGTGTGTGTGTGTGTGTGTGTGCGCCCGTGCGTGCCTGTGTGTGCGTGCGAGCACACGTGTGTGTTTGTATTTGCATTGGGACAAGGTGTAAAGGAAAGAGGTTCATTAAGAGTTAATTATATTGTTTCACCGGAGCAGCAGCACCACACACACACACACACATACACACACACACACACACACACACACACACACACACACACACACACACGCACACACACACACACACACACACACACACACACATTGTTTCCTGCATTGGCCAGTAGAATCCCCTCCTGTGGACTTAGTGTCATTACCGCGGTGCCCGGGGGCTCGTTAGGGCAAATTAGGGGTGTTGTTTGAAAAATGAGCTTTGAACGGGGCGACTGTTTAAATAAGGGTGTTTGTTTAGGCCTATCTACATAATCAGGGGTATGAGCACAGCATGATGCACGAGTGTGATGGAATGTGCAACCTTCATTTACCCTCGCCCCCATCCAGTCAACACCCTTATTCTCCTCAACATCTATTAAGCCTGACCTTCATCAAGTCTCCTCTCATCACTGCCCTGTTGTGTCTTAAGCCTGACCTTCATCAAGTCTCCTCTCAGCGCCCTGTTGTGTCTTAAGCCTGACCTTCATCAAGCATCCTCTCAACGCCTTGTTGTGTCTTAAGCCTGACCTTCATCAAGTCTCCTCTCAGCGCCCTGTTGTGTCTTAAGCCTGACCTTCATCAAGCATCCTCTCAACGCCTTGTTGTGTCTTAAACCTGACCTTCATCAAGTCTCCTCTCCTCATCGCCCTGTTGTGTCTTAAGCCTGACCTTCATCAAGTCTCCTCTCATCATCGCCCTGTTGTGTCTTAAACCTGACCTTCATCAAGTCTCCTCTCCTCATCGCCCTGTTGTGTCTTAAGCCGGACCTTCATCAAGTCTCCTCTCATCATCGCCCTGTTGTGTCTTAAACCTGACCTTCATCAAGTCTCCTCTCCTCATCGCCCTGTTGTGTCTTAAACCTGACCTTCATCAAGTATCCTCTCATCGCCCTGTTGTGTCTTCAACCTGACCTTCATCAAGTCTCCTCTCCTCACCGCCCTGTTGTGTCTTAAGCCTGACCTTCATCAAGTCTCCTCCTATCATCGCCCTGTTGTCTTAAGCCTGACCTTCATCAAGTCTCCTCATTATCACCCTGTTGTGTCTTAAGCCTGACCTTCATCAAGCATCCTCTCATCATTACGCTGTTGTGTCTTAAGCCTGACCTTCATCAAGTCTCCTCTCATCATGGCCCTGTTGTGTCTTAAGCCTGACCTTCATCAAGTCTCCTCTCATCATGGCCCTGTTGTGTCTTAAGCCTGACCTTCATCAAGTCTCCTCTCATCACCGCCCTGTTGTGTCTTACAGTAAGGCTGACCTTCATCAAGCATCCTCTCATCATTACGCTGTTGTGTCTTAAGCCTGACCTTCATCAAGTCTCCTCTCATCACCGCCCTGTTGTGTCTTAAGCCTGACTTTCATCAAGTCTCCTCATTATCACCCTGTTGTGTCTTAAGGCTGACCTTCATCAAGTCTCCTCTCATCATTGCCCTTTTGTGACTCATTGCCCTGTTGTGTCTTAAGCCTGACCTTCATCAAGCATCCTCTCATCATGACCCTGTTGTGTCTTAAGCCTGACCTTCATCAAGTCACCTCTCATCATGACCCTGTTGTGTCTTAAGCCTGACCTTCATCAAGTCTCCTCTCATCATCACCCTGTTGTGTCTTAAGCCTGACCTTCATCAAGTCTCCTCATTATCACCCTGTTGTGTCTTAAGCCTGACCTTCATCAAGTCTCCTCATTATCACCCTGTTGTGTCTTAAGCCTGACCTTCATCAAGTCACCTCTCATCATGACCCTGTTGTGTCTTAAGCCTGACCTTCATCAAGTCTCCTCTCATCATGACCCTGTTGTGTCTTAAGCCTGACCTTCATCAAGTCTCCTCATTATCACCCTGTTGTGTCTTAAGCCTGACCTTCATCAAGTTTCCTCTCATCATGACCCTGTTGTGTCTTAAGCCTGACCTTCATCAAGTCTCCTCATTATCACCCTGTTGTGTCTTAAGCCTGCCCTTCATCAAGTCACCTCTCATCATCACCCTGTAGTGTAATGTCTTGCCTCTGTTTGCTCTGCCTTCACGCTAGAGCACACTCTCTCTTCCACTCCCTCCAATAGGCTCTATTAAAGATGCACACATCACATGATATCACCGGCTGTGATTTCCTCCCACTATGGTATCAGTGCCCAGTGCCCACCATATGATTCTCTTTACCTTCACTCTTTTCCATATTTCCTGCTTCTTATCTGCCGGGGTGACAGAGTTATTTACAACCCCCTGGCTCAGGATTTGCAGATAGGGAGAATGGTGGTGGAGATGATATCAGGCTTGGCCACGGTGTGTGGAGGATGATAGCATGATGCGTGTACGTATGGCTTCATCTGCAGAGAGCGAGAGGGCGGGCGGGGTGCAGAGGGAGCACCTGACAAGGCAATGAAGGGGTCGAGTAGACGGGGCGAGATGCAACGGAAAAATTGAACTGATGAACTGAGAAGCAGAGAGAGAGAGAGAGAGAGAGAAGTGCCTGTAATGGTGGCGGGGGGGAGAGCGATGGCGATGATCTGTGCTAATGATGAGACTCAGCCTCTCCTCGGTCCTCAGAGGAGGCACACACAGCCTTGGGCACCGCCAGACGGCCATATTTTTGCAGCTGCTTCTCTGCTCTGACCTGCGACCCTGCACTGGAGGAAGACGGGGGCTACGCGGGAACCTGCCGCCCGCCTGCCTGCTGTGGGGGTAATCTGTGCATCTGGATGGGGGGGCAGAGGTCACCTGTGGCCAGTGGGGGGGCAAATGAGCCGGTCAGGGCGAGAGAAAAAGCTTGCATCCGGACAAATGGAGCCCATCTCCCTTCATGGTATACTATTATATACTACACATTATCCGTCTTCTGCCTTCAGCGCCAGCGGTAATACAAAACGTCAGTGACAGCAGTAGCAGCAGTTGGGTATATTTTGTCAAGTGACACAGGCTATATATTGTCTCTCTTCTTGAAGGGCGAGATTGGAAATGGCGGTATTGTAATAGCACTCTGCCGGATGAGGCGCAGAAAGCAGTGGAATGAAATGATATTATAGCTGCGAGCGAGCTCTCCGTGGCCATGCTTTATTTTCTAATCAGTGTGGAGAGGAGGGTCTGGGTGGGGCGGTGCTGTGTGGTGGCCCCAGGCTGCTAGCGGCGGTAATCTCACTCTGTGTGTTTCTTAGCTGTGACCCAGGAGAATATCTGTGAAGGCATGGAGAGCCTTTTTCTGCAGTAAATAGCGGGGAAAATGTAATAACAAAACACATAAACAGCACGCAATCATTCACATTTTCACTATTACAAAAGGATACCATGGCCCGCAGCGCTTAAGAATGCTTCGCAGTTTATCGGGTTTGTCGTTTGTGTGTGTGCGTGGAGTATGTGTCTGTCAAATTGTTGTGAATGTCATTAGAGGAGGGGAAAAATGGTTGGAGACATCAGTGTGCAGTATGGTGACAGCCAGCAGCACCTTAGTGAACCAAAGGTACAGTACGTACCTTCTTGCAGGTGAATGTGTTTGTCAGCAGTTATCTCAGCAGGCAGGCTGGACGCTTCAGTCACGGCTCCCCACTAATCTTACCGACAAGCGGTGTCACCCTCCACTGACTAATATCCTGGGTGGTAGAAGAGGGCACACTGTACAAAATATCTCCCCTCACCACCCTCTACTGACTAATATCCTGGGTGGTAGAAGAGGGCACACTGTACAAAATATCTCCCCTCACCACCCTCTACTGACTAATATCCTGGGTGGTAGAAGAGGGCACACTGTACAAAATATCTCCCCTCACCACCCTCCACTGAGTAATGTCCTGGGTGGGTAGAAGAGGGCGCACTGTACAAAATATCTCCCCTCACCACCCTCCACTGACTAATATCCTGGGTGGTAGAAGAGGGTGCACTGTACAAAATATCTCCCCTCACCACCCTCTACTGACTAATATCCTGGGTGGTAGAAGAGGGTGCACTGTACAAAATATCTCCCCTCACCACCCTCCACTGACTAATATCCTGGGTGGTAGAAGAGGGTGCACTGTACAAAATATCTCCCCTCACCACCCTCTACTGACTAATATCCTGGGTGGAAGAAGAGGGCGCACTGTACAAAATATCTCCCCTCACCACCCTCCACTGAGTAATATCCTGGGTGGTAGAAGAGGGCACACTGTACAAAATATCTCCCCTCACCACCCTCTACTGACTAATATCCTGGGTGGTAGAAGAGGGCACACTGTACAAAATATCTCCCCTCACCACCCTCTACTGACTAATATCCTGGGTGGTAGAAGAGGGCACACTGTACAAAATATCTCCCCTCACCACCCTCCACTGAGTAATGTCCTGGGTGGGTAGAAGAGGGCGCACTGTACAAAATATCTCCCCTCACCACCCTCTACTGACTAATATCCTGGGTGGAAGAAGAGGGCGCACTGTACAAAATATCTCCCCTCACCACCCTCCACTGAGTAATATCCTGGGTGGTAGAAGAGGGTGCACTGTACAAAATATCTCCCCTCACCACCCTCCACTGAGTAATATCCTGGGTGGTAGAAGAGGGCACACTGTACAAAATATCTCCCCTCACCACCCTCCACTGAGTAATATCCTGGGTGGTAGAAGAGGGCGCACTGTACAAAATATCTCCCCTCACCACCCTCCACTGAGTAATATCCTGGGTGGTAGAAGAGGGCGCACTGTACAAAATATCTCACCTCACCACCCTCCACTGACTAATGTCCTGGGTGGATAGAAGAGGGCGCACTGTACAAAATATCTCACCTCACCACCCTCCACTGAGTAATGTCCTGGGTGGTAGAAGAGGGCGCACTGTACAAAATATCTCCCCTCACCACCCTGCACTGACTAATATCCTGGGTGGAAGAAGAGGGTGCACTGTACAAAATATCTCCCCTCACCACCCTCCACTGACTAATATCCTGGGTGGTAGAAGAGGGTGCACTGTACAAAATATCTCCCCTCACCACCCTGCACTGACTAATATCCTGGGTGGAAGAAGAGGGCGCACTGTACAAAATATCTCCCCTCAGCACCCTCCACTGACTAATATCCTGGGTGGAAGAAGAGGGTGCACTGTACAAAATATCTCCCCTCACCACCCTCCACTGACTAATATCCTGGGTGGAAGAAGAGGGCGCACTGTACAAAATATCTCTCCTCACCACCCTCCACTGACTAATATCCTGGGTGGTAGAAGAGGGCGCACTGTACAAAATATCTCCCCTCAGCACCCTCCACTGACTAATATCCTGGGTGGAAGAAGAGGGTGCACTGTACAAAATATCTCCCCTCACCACCCTCCACTGACTAATATCCTGGGTGGAAGAAGAGGGCGCACTGTACAAAATATCTCTCCTCACCACCCTCCACTGACTAATATCCTGGGTGGTAGAAGAGGGCGCACTGTACAAAATATCTCTCCTCACCCTGTCCTTGCCCCTGCCAGGGTGCAGCTCTGCGCTGCGTCTTGCTGTCATGTAACTGTGTCATGGGCTGATCTTCAGTCCATCTCAGGTGAAGACACGCACGGAGGTACCATGGCCCCCTGCCATCGTAGGACAATCTGCTTTACAAAGTAGACGGCGTGTGTGTGTGTGTGTGTGTGCGCCCGCACGCGCGTGTGTGTGTGCGTGTGTGTGTGTGTGTGTGTCTACTCCATGTTTTCATTTTGGCAAGGCCTTCCACTCTCAAGCCCTCGGCAGTTTCGCGGGGCGAGTTGCAACCCGACTCCTTCCTCTTTAAGTTGGAGGTGTTGGCACGCTGCCAGCTGACGGAGCTGCTAAATGTGCCATGCTTTGCCCCCTGCCTGAAACCCCTCCATTCAGATCAGCTCACTCCGCCCCCCTGATAGTTGGAGAAATAAAGAAAGAAAATATGGGCGAGGCAGATTAGTATTTTTCAGATACGGCTTCTTTTTAGCCTGCAGCCGGACTGACAGATGTAGCCTGTGTGAATGGAGAAATCTATCAATATTAATAAGCAGTAAGCAAGGCGGCAGAGTTTGGGGCCTGCTGGAGCTCCATGGGAGGTTGGGCTGTTTTCAGTGTGGAAGAAGAGCCGAGTGTTTCAGGGGGATAGCAATGCAATTACCTTACGTCTGTCTGCTGATACGGGCCTGCATGCCTACAGGGCCTCGGAGTTAGAGCCAGAGTTCAGTTTCTCACAGTGAATACACAGACTTACTCAATTATACACCAGATGCACCTCGCATAGATTTGGTGATTCAAATGAAAAAGCTTTTTACACGTTTACACGCCTTCAACTAGTTTTGCCTGTGTTTTTCAAGGTAACCTGCATGGCAGAAATACATGTTTATACTGAACTGAAGCAAGGCAAATGGTCACTTTACTTGATAAAGACATACATCCAAGGTGGGTGACCTTGATGACATGGCCCAGTTAGGATTAGATAAGGTCCTACATAGTGTTTGGATTGGCCCCTCCCCTCATCTACTTAGTAAATGTATCTGTTGAAAGTGTTGTCTTGGTATTAGTGAGCCCTGAACCAACACACAGGGCATAATCCCCTCGCTAGTAATGTGTCATCAGTTTGTTTGCTTGTGGCTGTTTGTAACCCAATGTTTATCCTGTCCTCAACAAGTACCGTAAGTGTGTGTGTGTGTGTGTGTGTGTGTGTGTGTGTGTGTGTGTGTGTGTGTGTGTGTCTGCACGTGCATGCGCGTGCGTGTGTGCGTGGAATTAACATGGGTGAGAGTCGATCCGGCAGTTTCACTGGATCCACAACGCAGCCGTAAT
>NC_139642.1:44157423-44194923 GCF_964638095.1 Poromitra crassiceps
GGTTGATCAGGATCAATCACTGTGAGTATCAGTAATGTTACGGTTGATCAGGATCAATCACTGTGAGTATCAGTAATGTTACGGTTGATCGGGATCAATCACTGTGAATATCAGTAATGTTACGGTTGATCGGGATCAATCACTGTGAGCACGTCTGTGTCTGTAATGGAGAATGTTTCTCCCCTCAGATTCGAGGAGGGAAGCTGATGATCTCCAACACGAGGAAGAGTGATGCTGGCATGTACATCTGTGTGGGCACCAACATGGTGGGAGAGAGGGACAGCGAGACAGCACAAGTCACCGTGTTTGGTAAGCTCCAAGGAAATGCATTTATTCATTGGTGCTGGTTACTGGACGCTTTCTTTTGAAATAAAAAGTAGTACAGCACCGCACAGTGTATCTTACACCGTATATTTTATATTAAGATTCCAATATACATTTTCAGCATGTGTGGTCTCAGTGGGAACTGAACCCCTACTGCTGGCAGTGTTATTGCCACATGCTACCCGTTGAGCTACACAGGACGAGGAATACATTTACATCGTTTGACATTTTAGGTATTTAGCCGACAGGGTTATCCAGAGACAATAAGGAGAGCAGTAGAATTAGCTTCCATTTTTATACCACAAAAAAGAACAAGAAAGCAAATGTCAGGTCCTTAGTGCCCTTACAATATTCCTGTGGCCTCGGAATGATCATAAGAGCAAATGCTAAGAAGTAGAAAATGAAAAAGGGGAAAAGCAAGCACACTCACAAAAAACAGTTGGTGGGTGCACGGCTCAAAATGGTCTATGAAGGAGAAGAAGAAGGAGAAGAAAAGCCAGCACTCTCAAAAATGTAGAAAAGAAACATATTTTTGAGAGCACGTAGAGTGAGTAGAGAGGGGCATGACGATGTGAGAAATACAAACATGTATATTCATATATTCATGCATTCACTGTACATGAAACTGAGTTACATACATCTACCCTCCATGCCTGTCCGGCAGAGCGGCCAACCTTCTTACGAAGGCCGATCAACCAGGTGGTCCTGGAGGAGGAGACGGTGGAGTTCCGCTGCCAGGTGCAGGGAGACCCCCAGCCCAACGTACGCTGGAGGAAAGATGACGTCGATGTCCCTCGTGGGAGGTATGTACCACTACTGAAGTTACCCCGATATACCCCTCTCAGCTTTTCTTGGTAGAAGTTTTCTTTTTAAGACTACTATGCTGTTATGCGCAAGAAAGAATGTGTGTGTGTGTGTGTGTGTGTGTGTGTGTGTGTGTGTGTGTGTGTGTGTGTGTGTACATTTGCATGCTGTGCATACACTATGTGTGTGTGTGGTACTGGCTGTACCCAATGCAGAGGAGCTGTGGAGGAAGGGGGCGTCAGTCTGAGTGTCTGGTTGCAGCTGATGATAAGTCACCCTGCCAGCTCTCACCTTGCCTGCCTGCGTGCCCGGGGGGCGTTCAACAGCTCTATTAGGCTGCTCACAACACACATTACACGTTATCGCTGACCCTGCTCCGCCCTCGGGCGTAGACACACCAGAGGTAGAGGGTATCTGATGTCACCGACATGACACACGTAAGCAAACACGCACGCACGCACACGTGCACAAACAAAGACCGTGATGTCGACGAAAAAGAAAAAAGCAATAAAACCCTGTAATTTATAGAGGCAGGCTGGTTTTCTGCCAGCTAGTCTCCGGTATCTGTCTTCCTGTAAAAAAACCACTGACTCCGATGAGGTTAGCGATAGCGTTCTTGTCGGGTCCTGTGCGTTGGCCTTGTGCTGCTGTTGCTTCAGCGTGACTCACCGGAGGAGCAGTCAACAGCGGTGTCATTGTCAGGGCTGGACTTCAAAGAGGCCATTGCTCTCCGGCCCCAGTGACACACTGCTTGGATCAGCTCATAAAACAGAGCCACAGCGGACCTGACGTCTCTCAAGGCTACAGCCGCACAGCCCAGCGTGGGCCCGGTGTTTGCGTTTGATAAGGATTCGGTTCACTGGGCAGTGGAACTTGAGCTCTGTGCCAAACCAAACACATAAAAATAGTCCACTCCAGGCTTTGATATAGCGAGCTGGTTGTGGAAATGAGTTAAAAAGAAGTGAACATACTAATGAACAGACTTGTGATTAGAGTAGAGGACGACTCTCGTGTGTCTGCGTTCTTGCTCGCTGGAGCGTCCCTTTGAAGTGCAATCTTTTTATTTGCTTGTGAGGAAAGAAATGAACATGGGGGGAACAGAAACAGCCACATGATTAAATGATAAATATCACAGAGTTTATAATTACGATGCGGGGACTTTTGTTTCCTGCGCTATCTTTATTTCCCCAATTTGTCTTTGAAGCAGACATGAAGCATGAAGACTGCCAATCGTGACGTTTTCTGCTCTATTTGTTTTGTCAGTCAAGTCAAGACTCGAAATATTGTACTGAGGATCTGTTCCATCTTTCTCCACTGCTTATCGTCACTTAATAATAATCATCAAACAGAGTTTCTCTCTGACTGACAGAGGAATTAGACAAAACCCCACATAAGAATACTTTGCAGTTTGATAACGGATAAGTACACTGCAAAATAAAAATACAAAAATAAACTAGAGATCATCTTGCCGTTGGATCACACCAGCCATGACACCCGCGACTTAAAACGAATGTGGGCCACGGGCGTAATACGGGCCGGTCAATGTGAGGGGGCGACCCCCTTGCTCGGATCACACCCATTTTCGAACTCGGCCTTCATTTTGATGTGAACGAAACACCTGTCAAGTTCCGTGGCTGCATCTTGCATGGTTTTGCCGCTATCGCATTCCACAGACAGCCAGACAGAGCCACTATAATAGGTGTCACCAGGACCACATTTTGCCTTGATGACACACACAGGCTAACACACAGACTCACAAGGTTAAAACAAAACCAGCCACACGTGGCCGTTAAACAGCTATTATACCACAGCCTGTGTGACACTGTGAGCCTCTGCAGCTGGATCAGTAGTGGTCTTCACCACCACAGGGGAAAGAATGAAAGACCTCCAAAGATCAAGCACTTCTATGTGCCGTGGTGAGGGGTCTTTGTCTGCTCTTTATCTGAAAAGGTTACACTGTCCTTATTACTATGATAAGCTGCAGAAAGAGAGACTTTGTGAGACCCCTGCCCCCCCTCCTTACCATCAAACTGTTTCTACTTGTCTTTGCTGCACTGCAAAGTGTGTGTGTGTGTGTGTGTGTGTGTGTGTGTGTGTGTGTGTGTGTGTGTGTGTGTGTGTGTGTGTGTGTGTGTGTGTGTGTGTGTGTGTGTGTGTGCGCGTGTGTGTGCGTGTGCGCGCGCACGTGCGTGCGTGTGTGTGTGTGCAACATTCATACTAGGCAGAAGGGTAATGGAGCCTCAGCTGAGTAAACAGGTCTTTAATGTGCTCAGTGGCCCTCGCAGCCTCTCAGGCAAAGACACACACACACACGCACACACACACACACACACACACACACACACACACACACACACACACACACACACACACACACACACACACACACAGACTGGCACATAGACATGAACCGTGCCAGCATGGCACTGGCATCAGCCTCTGTGGAGTAGAAGAGGAGATGGAGACAGAGAAGGAGTGGTCTCAATTAGAGGACAAAGACAATAGTGGTGCAATATTGCCTCATGTGGGTGTTACTGGGTCTGTAAAAAAAACAGGTCATGCAACTAATTTAGTTGTTTGAATTTACAGCCTTTGGTTTTGCGATGTAATAAAAATCTAAATCTCAAATCAAACGTATATCCTTCTGTTTACATTACAGTGTTTTTTTCCTGGATCTTTTTGAGGCAAAGGTGGCAAATGCTGTAGAACGTGCGTGGCATGTGTGGCGTACACTAGGCTTGGACCCAATATTGCGATATTTGCCTCCATATGCGATATTTTTCACAATATCGAATATCGTTCAAAACATGTTCATATATTTATTACCTGCTATTGGTACTGTTACATAAGAGTGTTGTATGTGTTGCTGCAAAGGGAAAACTACAGGAAGTGAACAGCATAATCAACAGCATTATTTATTCATACTACTAATCATAATATGTAATGTATACCTGAGACATAAAATAGAATTATACATTATTACCCCCCCCCCACACACACACACACACACACACGCACTTCATTTTCTTCCGTTAACTCCATATTAGTTTTGATGTTAATTTTACCGAGATATCTCTTATCATGTTATTATTATTATATTATGTATTTTGTTTTGTATCCACTCACTATTACTGAAAGCATTACTGTAATAATACAACCTGCCACATTACATTAAACGGTAAGGGTTAACAGAGATGTAGAATATCGGTATAAAGCTGTATTAATTGACTATAAGTTGAGACATCTTTGTGAGTGTGTGAATGAAACGGTGTGTGTATAACAGTGTGTTATACACACACAGGGAAAGCGCTCTTCACAGGGAAAGCGCAGATTGCCTCTCCCACATCAGAGAGCCAGGAGGGAAGTAGAGCCCTGAGTCTCCAGAAGGAAGAGATTCAGCCATAGTCTGTAAATCCCAGTGAAAAGACTTGGCCAGTGTGTGTTATCTGCCCCTGCCAACCAGCTGTGTGTGTGTGTGTGTGTGTGTGTGTGTGTGTGTGTGTGTGTGTGTGTGTGTGTGTGTGTGTGTGTGTGTGTGTGTGTGTGTGTGTGTGTGTGTGTGTGTGTGTGTGTGTGTGTGTGTGTGTGTGTGTGGTCCTCTGCTCTGCCTCTCCCTCGTGCCCTCTCCTCTTCCTTATCAGAGCCCCTGTGCTCCAGCAGTCCATCTGTATGCAGGCCCTCTGTCCCCCTTGACCCCTGCATCACAGCCCCGGCCCCATCCAGCAGAAAAGCCTTCCTGTCTGACGCAATCCATCTTTCATGGTGTGTGTGTGTGTGTGTGCGCGCGCGCGCATGTGTGTGTGTGCGCGCGCATGTGTGTGTGCGCGCGCGCGCGTGTGTGTGATAGAGGTGTGTGTGGGTCAGTCTGTTTGAGAGAGCTGTTAAAGCTAGTGTGACAGGAGCGCCTGTGTTATGCTGACCGTCCACTTTCAGTCATTTCTCACCTCTGCAACTCAGCAGAATGGAAAGACGGCCGTCTGTGCTTCCTGTCTCCATTACTTCCACTGATATATAAGCGGATCCATCTGGTATTCATGAGTGCGCATGTGTAGGGTGAGGGTGAGGAGCGCGAGGGCGGGTGAGGGTGAGGAGCGCGAGGGAGGGTGAGGGTGAGGAGCGCGAGGGCGGGTGAGGGTGAGGAGCGTGAGGGCGGGTGAGGGTGAGGAGCGCGAGGGCGGGTGAGGGTGAGGGTGAGGAGCGCGAGGGCGGGTGAGGGTGAGGGTGAGGAGCGCGAGGGCGGGTGAGGGTGAGGGTGAGGAGCGCGAGGGCGGGTGAGGGTGAGGAGCACGAGGGCGGGTGAGGGTGAGGAGCGCGAGGGAGGGTGAGGGTGAGGAGCACGAGGGCGGGTGAGGGTGAGGGTGAGGAGCGCGAGGGCGGGTGAGGGTGTGGGTGAGGAGTGCGAGGGAGGGTGAGGGTGAGGAGCACGAGGGTGGGTGAGGGTGAGGGTGAGGAGCACGAGGGCGGGTGAGGGTGAGGGTGAGGAGCACGAGGGCGGGTGAGGGTGAGGGTGAGGAGCACGAGGGCGGGTGAGGGTGAGGGTGAGGAGCACGAGGGCGGGTGAGGGTGAGGAGCGCGAGGGCGGGTGAGGGTGAGGGTGAGGAGCACGAGGGCGGGTGAGGGTGAGGGTGAGGAGCACGAGGGCGGGTGAGGGTGAGGGTGAGGAGCACGAGGGCGGGTGAGGGTGAGGAGCGCGAGGGCGGGTGAGGGTGAGGGTGAGGAGCACGAGGGCGGGTGAGGGTGAGGGTGAGGAGCACGAGGGCGGGTGAGGGTGAGGGTGAGGAGCACGAGGGCGGGTGAGGGTGAGGAGCGCGAGGGCGGGTGAGGGTGAGGGTGAGGAGCACGAGGGCGGGTGAGGGTGAGGGTGAGGAGCACGAGGGCGGGTGAGGGTGAGGGTGAGGAGCGCGAGGGCGGGTGAGGGTGAGGAGCGCGAGGGCGGGTGAGGGTGAGGGTGAGGAGCGTCAACAACAAAGTCAGCCTCAGAAAATCAGATGCATAATGGAAAATAGGGGAAATACGGCATAGCAGAGCTGTAATTAACCACACATGTACAACAGATCATTCATAGCGCATCCATGTTTTTCATTTGTCTTCACGGAGCGATGGAGGAATCCTCCTCTTCCCGTCCTTGCGAGGTGGAGAAAGCGATTGAGTCTCTCTGCACGTACACCATGCTGCATGCTTGTGAGTGTGTCGGTGCGTTTGGTGTTGGCGCGTCCTTTGTTTCTTACACACACGCACACGCACACCCTCGCACAGAGAGAGAGAGAGAGAGTAAGAGAGGCTTCCAGGCATCTGTCAGTGAGCTGTACTTTGCTGTTCCTTTCTTGCCTGCTGTATCTGCAACATCTCCCAGTAGAGCCTCGGCACACTCTGCTCCAAACCTCTCCCACTAAGTAAAGACTCTGCTGCCACTGTTACCATGGTGCCCTGGCCCTGGGTAGAAGTGCCTCTATCCAGTCAGGGGCAGATTTCGGATCAGCCTACCCTCCACAAACCACCGACCTACAGATGTTAAAATCACCCAAACGTTACAGATTGCCAATGGCACATAGAAATATGTATAAGAAATCCTTTGTCCTAAATGGGCAGGGTTAGGGTTAGGGTTATTATACACAAGGGCTATATACACAGCAACAGATGTGTACTAAAGTGAATTTCTGAAAAATAAACTTTGGTCAAAAAAAATAAAAGCCACAATATCGCTCAGGGAAACTTTGCCGTTGGTATGCACGGTTGCATTGACTAAATTGGATATAGGTTTAAAAAATACTATTGACATGCGAATAAAAAAAACACCCCTGGTGACAAATTTCCAGATTGTGCACAATATAGTTTTTAATCATAAGCGTAAATTGTTTTTTTCTTCTTTTTTTAACACTGTGAATTGATCTTTGATCAGTGTGGGACAACACGATACGATACATGTAATTCAGACTGTAATTCAGGCCCTGCCCCTCCTAGGAACTGGGAGTTGTGGGGCAGGAGTGGAGCTCTGGCTGAGGGCCTTTGGGAGGGAAGATGAGAGGCGATAAGGGTTGATGGATTCCTTCTCATGGTTGACGAGGCCTGGACAGGTAGACTCCAGCTCCTCTGATGGGGCTGAGGTGAAGTGGCAGTCAGATGGTGTGAAACTGGATCAAGGTGAAGTGGCAGTCAGATGGTGTGAAACTAGATCAGGCTGTCAGCAGAGAGCAGTCGGACCGCAGAGCAAGCTGGAATCAGTCCTATATATTGAGTCTGACTCATTTGCTCTCAGTTGCCTCACAACCAGCCAACCTCTCACCCAGCCTGACACACACATGCACACGCACACGCACACACACACACACACACGCACACGCACGCACACGCACGCACACACACACACACACACACACACACACACACACACACACACACACACACGCACAGAGGCATTCACACAACCTAGAGATAAGATGCTCTTAACATGAGTGAGTTGAGTTGGCACCAGTCTCTCGGTGGAACACGGACCAGTGTGTTCTTAACGTTAGAGCTACCAGTGTTACATCGCATTGCCAGTGTTGACATTCTCCCTGCTCCACAGAGTGCGTTGACTTTTGAGCGGATTCACCAGAACACAAGCAATTCAACTTGATTTCAATGCAGGAGAACGCGTGCGCCAGCCATCGAGAATCTGCGAGAATCTGCAATTTCGTTTTCCGCTTGGACGCAGCCATCGGACACAATGCAGTGCCCCGATGGCTGTAGTGGAGCAGGGCCGTAAGACGACCAAGCAGATGTAATGCTCTTAAAGTGTTTTCAATAAAGTTTTCGTCTCTATACGGCCTGCCCAGCAGCGTAACGAGTCAGCACCGGGCCCCGATGCAAGATGGTGAAACCGGGCCCTGCTCATATAGCCCTGACAAAATCTGCTAACGGCGGCACACCTTGATAGGCAATGCATTTTCGGTGACAGCGCACCTGTCCTGACCAGAAATGAAAAGGTGACGACACACCAGAGATTAAAACATATTGGTGACACCACACCGACCAGGCAGACACACAGCAGCCTTATAAACACAAAATACAAGCGTGGATGTTCATTATTAGTTAAATAAATAATAAATAAAGCTACTTACATCATAAGTGCACTCTCCTGGTTTTTCTCTAAGTCATCTATTAATCCCTTTAGATCCAGCTGCCGGGTGCGGGAATTTTCAATTGAGAGTGTTGCAAGTCCAGATAAACGGGCTTGTGACATTGAGCTTCTCATGTAAGATTTAATAAGCTTCAATTGGGAAAAGTGGGAATAGTTAGGAAAAGCAGTAAAATGGTAGGCTACAGACTTCGCCAAAGCTTGCAGCAATGCTGTTGTTGTCTACTACAAACAGCATCTTGGTTCTGGGATTGTTTTCATTTTAGAAATATTTTTCCTTAAACACCCACGGAATGACAGGAGTTGTGTTGCTCCTCCGCCTCCTCATCTTCTCCCTCCCAGTGATCCTGGATGGCGGGCTGCTGCAGGTGCTATGATCCGTGTCACTGTCAGGAGATCCCCGTCCGGGCCGTCCCCGTGCTGGCGGGTGCGAGCCCAGCGAGCGGGCCCCAACCACGCCGGGCACCGATGCAGTCGCGTTCCCTGCATATATGGTAGTTACGCGGCTGGGCCTGCCGCTGCTTAAAGTGTGTTCAATAAAGTTTTCGTCTCTATACGGCCTGCCGCTGCTTAAAGTGTGTTCAATAAAGTTTTCGTCTCTATACGGCCTGCCCCCGCGAGTGGCAAACACATCAAGTTAACAAAGCAGAAACATGCTGCTTTGTCTTGGCATTGGCTCACATTCCCATCACTCCACATCTCCCTGCTTGAGTGAATGACTGCACATGTGTGGATATGCACTGTATGATTGTATACTTTATTGTGTGTGTGTGTGTGTGTGTGTGTGTGTGTGTGTGTGTGTGTGTGTGTGTGTGTGTGTGTGTGTGTGTGTGTTGAAATGGAGGGGAGAGGCCAGCAGGGTGAACTTGGCTCTCCTATCCCTTCCGCAGCCCTTCCATATTACATGTGTAATTACATTCCTCCTCTAATGGAGAACAGAGCCCAACCCCAAGCCGGTTACAATAAAGAGCTACTGTTCCCTGGCTATGTGTATTCATACGCGTGTGTGTGGCCACAGCTACCTCTCCTCCACCAGCGTTTCCACTCATCGTGTCATCCAAGCTGATTCCAAATAGGAAGTTGATTACAGATTGATTGGGCTCATGTTTCCCTCTCTAATAAGTCCTGCAGCAGCCCCAGGTTGTGTTGTGAGAGATTGATGGAGAGACGGGGCGGAGAACAATGCACGCGTTGTCCTCGTCTGTGCATGACGTGTGTGTCCCACACGCTGCGAGGGCACGACCGTGCAGATGCCAGTCTGTGGGAACCTGTCAGAGCAGAATGACTCTCTCTCATTCCTACCAGCCATGAGAATGTCTCTCTCATTCCTACAGTACCAGCCATGAGAATGTCTCTCTCTCATTCCTACCAGCCACGAGAATGTCTCTCTCTCATTCCTACCAGCCATGAGAATGTATCTCTCTCTCATTCCTACCAGCCATGAGAATGTCTCTCTCTCATTCCTACCAGCCACGAGAATGTCTCTCTCTCATTCCTACCAGCCATGAGAATGTCTCTCTCTCTCATTCCTACCAGCCATGAGAATGTATCTCTCTCTCATTCCTACCAGCCATGAGAATGTCTCTCTCTCTCATTCCTACCAGCCATGAGAATGTCTCTCTCTCTCATTCCTACCAGCCATGAGAATGTCTCTCTCTCTCATTCCTACAGTACCCTCCATGAGAATGTATCTCTCTCTCATTCCTACCAGCCATGAGAATGTCTCTCTCTCTCATTCCTACAGTACCCTCCATGAGAATGTATCTCTCTCTCATTCCTACAGTACCCTCCATGAGAATGTATCTCTCTCTCATTCCTACCAGCCATGAGAATGTCTCTCTCTCTCATTCCTACCAGCCATGAGAATGTCTCTCTCATTCCTACAGTACCCTCCATGAGAATGTCTCTCTCTCTCATTCCTACCAGCCATGAGAATGTATCTCTCTCTCATTCCTACAGTACCCTCCATGAGAATGTATCTCTCTCTCATTCCTACCAGCCATGAGAATGTCTCTCTCTCTCATTCCTACCAGCCATGAGAATGTCTCTCTCATTCCTACAGTACCCTCCATGAGAATGTATCTCTCTCTCATTCCTACCAGCCATGAGAATGTCTCTCTCTCTCATTCCTACAGTACCCTCCATGAGAATGTATCTCTCTCTCATTCCTACCAGCCATGAGAATGTCTCTCTCTCTCATTCCTACCAGCCATGAGAATGTCTCTCTCATTCCTACAGTACCCTCCATGAGAATGTCTCTCTCTCTCATTCCTACCAGCCATGAGAATGTCTCTCTCTCTCATTCCTACCATCCATGAGAATGTCTCTCTCATTCCTACCAGCCATGAGAATGTCTCTCTCATTCCTACCAGCCATGAGAATGTCTCTCTCATTCCTACAGTACCAGCCATGAGAATGTCTCTCTCTCATTCCTACCAGCCATGAGAATGTCTCTCTCTCATTCCTACCAGCCATGAGAATGTCTCTCTCTCTCATTCCTACAGTACCCTCCATGAGAATGTATCTCTCTCTCATTCCTACAGTACCCTCCATGAGAATGTCTCTCTCTCTCATTCCTACCAGCCATGAGAATGTCTCTCTCATTCCTACAGTACCAGCCATGAGAATGTCTCTCTCTCATTCCTACCAGCCATGAGAATGTCTCTCTCTCATTCCTACCAGCCATGAGAATGTCTCTCTCTCTCATTCCTACAGTACCCTCCATGAGAATGTCTCTCTCTCTCATTCCTACAGTACCCTCCATGAGAATGTCTCTCTCTCTCATTCCTACCAGCCATGAGAATGTCTCTCTCTCTCATTCCTACCATCCATGAGAATGTCTCTCTCTCTCATTCCTACCAGCCATGAGAATGTCTCTCTCATTCCTACCAGCCATGAGAATGTCTCTCTCTCTCATTCCTAACAGCCATGAGAATGTCTCTCTCTCATTCCTACTGTACCAGCCATGAGAATGTCTATCTGTAGCGCTCTGTTGGTTTCTCAAAACCCTCTAACCCAAGGAGGGGCAACTGGCGGCCCCGCGTCCTCAGTGCAGCCCTCGAGTCAATATGAACATGTAAAAAATATATAATAATAATAAAAAATAAATAAACAAGTGCGAATTCACAATAGCTGCGATCACATATGCAAATTTCCAAAGGATGGCAGAGGCAGCTACTCTACCTCTGCCACCTTGCATTTACCCCCCACCACCCCCTTTTAGCCAGTTGGCATGAACAAAAGCACACACCTTGACTCTCACACACACACACACACACACACACACACACACACACACACACACACACACACACACACACACACAGACCTCCATGCCAAATTTTAACCCTCTCTCCCGCTGTGTTTTCTCCCGTTAATCTCCTGATGTCATAGTCATATAAATCAAATGGCTGTAGCTTAGTTTGAAATCAAATCAGAGGCTGTAGCTTAGGCTTAGTCTGAAAGCCAGAGTGAGGTTGTTGGTATCATATGAACCTGGAAGACATAATACATATTGGTGTACCAACCATGTCATGCTAGCTTGTCGGGAAGGAGGCTACTCCAAAGTTAGGCTCAATTTTTGTGAGGGAAAAACATGGTTTTGAAACATGGTCATGTTCCAAGGGGTCCCTTGACCTCTCACCTCAAGATATCTGAATGAGAATGGGTTTTATGGGTACCCACGAGTCTCCCCTCTCCAGATAAGTTAGCATTTTTCTATGGTAGCCAACCCTTACTAAATGCATTTGAATATGAAAAATATAAATGTTGGTATAATACACTTTGATTACCAGTATATATTTCATTCTTTTCATCCAGTAGCTATAATTGGGTAATTGCGTGATATGGTTACAGTATCCTACTGGTGGAAGTGCACGGTCACAAGCGGGCCCTCTGGTAACGTTAGTAAGGATCTTCTTTTTTTTTTTTTTTGCCCTCTCTATCATCAAAGTTGCCCATCCCTGCCCTAACCTGTTCCCCGTCACGCTGCTGTCACCTCCTCTCCCGCAGTCAGGAGGAGTTCACGTTGTGCGCGAGGGCAAAGTCCGAGAGGATGCTCAGTCACTCTGCTCGCTCGTTTGTTTCTCATCAGACAGCAAGCCCGTCTGAGAAGGCTCTGTGTCATCCCTTTAGATGCCACTCACCCCGCTCCAACAATAAACGCTTTATACACGACATCACCTGAACTGTGCATCGCCATCTCTCTAGAACAAAGCATTTAGTCATGACTCAGTCAAATAATCGTTATGGCTCTTTAAGGACCTGTGTGGAGAGGTGGAACTGGCAGTCGCAGTTGAGGAATGTGCTCCAATAAAGCTGCCTTTGAACGCTCGCTGAGGAAATGTCATAACAGGAGGGGGGGGGAAAGAGTGAGACATGGACAGACAGGGCAGATTAGTTTTGCAGCTGCCAGTGGCAAGCAGCCATCATCAGTACACCTGATGGCAGAGCAGGGGGGTCCTTCCCAGTGCAAGGGAAATGGACCATAACATGCTGTTATTGTACGCTCGGCCTCAGGAAACATTGGCACAATCCATATTCTGTGGTCATATCATTATCCAGCGTCGACAGCTGACCTATTTTACATTAAGCTTAGTTGACAAAAGAAAGCCGTCGTCGTCGTCGTTGTGTGGAGCTGGGATGGAGTGACTCTCTATCTGTTCATCTCTGTCTGGGACACAGCGAGTCTGTCCTGAGTGTTTGTGTGACAGGCTGGAGACAGACAGCAGATGGCTGTCAGGCAGGCCGCACACATCCCAGACCCACACCACTAGTCTCCCCACCAACACACCACACCAGCAACCCCTCCAATTACAGAGTACAACAACAAACTAAACCAGTACCCTCCCCCCTGTCAACCTCCATAGTATTCGCACACGTTCAGGCACACACACACTCACACACACACACACACACACACACACACACACACACACACACACACACACACACACACACACACACACACACACACACACACACACACACACACACACACACATGCATGCACAGAGGAATATCTTGTGAATATTGAAAGAGTTTGGGGGGTTCCAGCTCAAAGCACACCTCTCTGTACTATGTGTCATTGTTGAATAATTTATCCTCCTCCTTGCAATCTCTATTTGTCAGAGTGAAGCGTTGTGTTTTTGAGCGCTCTTTGAGCACTGTACCTCTCCGAGAAGAAATACACGTTTCATGGCTCTACTGCCAGATACCTCAGCAGGCATGGGGGAAAGAAGCTGATTTATTATTTGTCAGGGGGGTCAAATTTTGATCTGAATTGCTGCTGAACAGGCAGCTTGAATCTCATGATATGACCTCTTTGTTGACAGGTATGAGATCAAGTACGACAAGGACGACTATGTGCTGAGAGTGAAGAAGGCTTCGACCAGCGACGAGGGCACGTTCACCTGCGTGGCAGAGAACCGCGTGGGCAAGCTGGAGGCCTCCGCCTCACTCACCGTCAGAGGTACCAAACCCATTTTACCATCCGCTTTGTCCTCTGTTGTTCTGTTACTAATGTAAGCGCACACGGACAATGGAGGTTATTGTCCTTTTACACCAGTGTGAGGTTTAGATTAACTGTTTAGTCCATGGGGTCTCCTCCACACAATTGGAAGTCCAGACTGCTGACTCCCGCAGCCAAGAGAGATGCGGACAGTCTATGAATCTGTTTAATTATTTACACTTCCGAGTGCAGCGTTGACACCCCCCACCACGCTCCCCCGCACCCCACGGTGGTCTGCTAGCCCGCGCTATCCTCCACGCTGTAACCACCCAGTCAGCAAAGCCATTTCACAGTTTACTGGTGCACACCGCCAGCCGCGCACCCGAGGTTTGCAAGGCTAATAAAAACATTCTAACCATCATCTCGCCTCTTTCACCACTCGTCTTCCCGTTAAAGCGGAGTATTTCAGGTCCCTGTGGAGCGCTTTAAGGCCACACAGGGGCTGGAGGGAGATAAAGTCAGGTTTCGGGTTGAATTTTTACCCCTTCTGGATGTTGGGTTTCTATGAACTCTGGGTTCTGAGAGCGCCGCGTCTCCGTGCTGAAAGCAGAGGATGCTGACTGTAGTGGAAGAGTCTTCTGGATATGGTGTTTGCTCTCAATAGCTGCGGCCCCTGAATGCACCCCTCATGCTATCTTCCTTTAGACGTTCAACTCTGTTTCACTCTGGCTCTCTTCCTCCTGCTCTATCCATCAACACTAGATAAACACGCCTTGCTATTACAAACACACGCCACCCGTTAGAGCTGTAGATTTCATTAATGCAGACAGAGAAGATCCAGTAGGGTATTTGCCTCTTGAGCAGTGGATGCTGTTGCCCCACAGAAGAAAATCGAATTGATTTGGAAGACATTTGGCCACCTGGGGGCGCTAATACCAGGCTGTCCGTGTCCATCAAGGCCCTGAGCTTATCAATAAAACGGCTGGGCGGTGGACAAAGGCCTTCTATTGGATCCGCTCTGTCATGCTGCTTACCCTGTGCCAGAAAGGTGTTGGCCCCCAACACAACATGTCATTCATTCTGACTTTGATTTCTTTTTGTCTTACTTTATTATGTTTGTTCTGTTCCTCTTATGTTGTTTTTATGTGTTTGTGTGTCTGTGTTTTATTTGTTTGTTTTTGTTTTGTATCCACTCCTCCATTGTCGTGTCTCCAGCTCGCCCCGTCGGTAAGTACCCATCCTGCTGATCGGATTCCATCTTGCATGCTCTCCTCATACACATCACTGCATCTGACTGCTTGCCACTCAATGACCCTTGATGTAACGCACTACTCTTGTCTAACAAAGGTGTTGTTGTGCCACAATGTAACAATGTAACAGGTTTACTCCCAGAGTTTTCTTTGCAAATATGTACGTAATCCTTGCAGATTTTGTCCTATACTCCTTATAGCACTACCTGGTTTACTAACCTGAAAAACACTAACTCTTAGCTCTCTAGGGTCTAGACCAGGGATACTCAACTTGCTTTCCCCGGGGGCCACTTTCGTGAAATGATAGAAGGCCAGGAGCTAGTTAATAAACAAACAATATACATTTTTCTGTAGCGGATTGTAGGTTTTTGGGGTGTCAGCCGGAGTTTAGTCTGACAATGTTGTGCACACCGGATAGTTAGTTAGGTTAATTTAGTTAGGTTAAGTACATACATACTGTAAGTGCCTGGGTAGCAAGCAGACGGCAGTATTTGACAATTTAGCAGCTAAATCATAGATTATTGAAAGATATTCCATATTCCAGACTGAAATGCTATAACAGAAGTGGAGTATTGGCCAGAATGACATGAACATTTAGACACTTATTCAGCAGGTATCTTGCATGTTGCGTTCAGGTGCACTGTAAAGATTTTTTTTTTTTTTTTTTTTTTTTTGCAATTCCATTGCAGGCCGCAAGTTGAGTATCACTGGTCTAGACTGTACGCTCTGTCCTTCATTATGAGTGGATACGGCCTGCAGTCTGATAGTCTCAGACATAGCCATTGTCTGTCGTCTCATATGGTTGTCTCTCCCCCCTCCCTGCTGTACCAGGATGCGTTAACTTGCACGTCTTGAGGCCATCTGTGGATTTCTTCTGGTGCTAGAACACAAAGCTGAGATCTGTGTATCTTGGACGGGCTTCTTTTCCTTCTGATCCCCGAGATAGAGCGAGGGAATCTCAATACGTTTTTCCACAGATTGGGAAAAAGGGCGAGTGACAGCAATTTGATAGACGTTAAGATCTTTAAAGTGTTGTGAGATGGAGTGAGTGAGAAGGGGACATGTGGAGGAAAAAAGGTGTGCTGTTTGCTAGAGAGAGGTGGACCGCAGGGAAGAGAGATATTCTATGTGCTGGGAGGAGGAGAGACAGGAGGGGAGTGACACAGAGTGGCAGAAGGAGCCCAGACAGACACTGCCTCAATAATGGCGGGACCTTGGCTGCCAAAACAGCAGTGGCTGTCCGACGATTGTCACAAACTGTCAGCTCCCAAGAAGATGGAGGAAAGAACACATTCACCCTGGCTGGGAAAGACACAGTAATTGCCGTCGACTTCTGAATAAAATATGATTGAATGTGGGACAGGAGGGAAGGAAATGCTTCTGGGTGTGTGGGCGTGTGCTGTATGAGTGTCTATCTGTCTATCTGTTGTTCTTTTCTCCCTCGCTGGAGTTTGGTGCCGAGCCCTCTCTCCAACCGCGGGCAGATGTGACTTGTCATGAATTAAATATGGAGGCCCGATCATGTGTTTCCTTCACAGGGGACAGGAAGCAGCCTCTCACATGTCATTAAGGGTCTCTGAATCCAAACAGGACCAGTGTGAGGTCGCCCTGAGCCAAGCTGTGAACCTGTCACACACTGGCTTCCTCTTGATCTGTCTGCACGTTTGATCTATGCTTCTCTGTGTGGGCTTTCCCTCCTCAGTCCACACCTCCCCCGAAGTATTATTCTATTTTTTTCAAATAGTTAACGATTTAAAATCTACGAAGGGAGATGGACTCTGAGATTAAATTTGTGCCACCAGGAAAAGCCAGAAAGCAAGAAATACATATTTTACATTCAACGGTACAGTTGCGGTCTATTTTAAACAATGCAGTTGCTGTCCACACTAGGGTGTCGCACAGCCAAGCATAAAGAGAACAACCTCTTTGCTAATAAGAGGGACCCAATTAGGAAAAACAAATCAGCCTCCATTGATGCCAGGTTTTTAGCAAAGCTGTTTGACTAAATATTTCTTTCTATTCATTTGGTTAAATCTAGCTAACATCACAACACCCCTGGTTGCTGGTTTTTGTTATACACCACAGATGGCCTAAGTAAGTAAAATTACAGAAAAAGAAGATGTACCTGGTAAATAATGGCAAATAAAATGGTTGGTAAACTATGACCCCTAGCTGTTGAACATAACCCAAAAAACAATACAAACAAGAACCAATTATACTTTCACAAAGCATTGATTCATGCCATGCCCGAGGATAAGAAACACAAGATAGATTGAGCGTGTGAGGAAGGCGGGAAGGCAGTGATGGAGCAGTCTGTAAGGGGTTAAACCACACTGTGAGTGAGTGGTGGTAATGCAGTGAAGGCAGTGATGGAGCAGTCTGTAAGGGGTTAAACCACACTGTGAGTGAGTGGTGGTAATGCAGTGAAGGCAGTGATGGAGCAGTCTGTAAGGTGTTAAATCACACTGTGAGTGAGTGGTGGTAATGCAGTGAAGGCAGTGATGGAGCAGTCTGTAAGGTGTTAAATCACACTGTGAGTGAGTGGTGGTAATGCAGTGAAGGCAGTGATGGAGCAGTCTGTAAGGTGTAAAACCACACTGTGAGTGAGTGAGTGGTAATGCAGTGAAGGCAGTGATGGAGCAGTCTGTAAGGTGTTAAACCACACTGTGAGTGAGTGAGTGGTGGTAATGCAGTGAAGGCAGTGATGGAGCAGTCTGTAAGGTGTAAAACCACACTGTGAGTGAGTGAGTGGTAATGCAGTGAAGGCAGTGATGGAGCAGTCTGTAAGGTGTAAAACCACACTGTGAGTGAGTGGTGGTAATGCAGTGAAGGCAGTGATGGAGCAGTCTGTAAGGTGTAAAACCACACTGTGAGTGAGTGAGTGGTAATGCAGTGAAGGCAGTGATGGAGCAGTCTGTAAGGTGTAAAACCACACTGTGAGTGAGTGGTGGTAATGCAGTGAAGGCAGTGATGGAGCAGTCTGTAAGGTGTAAAACCACACTGTGAGTGAGTGGTGGTAATGCAGTGAAGGCAGTGATGGAGCAGTCTGTAAGGTGTAAAACCACACTGTGAATGAGTGGTGGTAATGCAGTGAAGGCAGTGATGGAGCAGTCTGTAAGGTGTAAAACCACACTGTGAGTGAGTGAGTGGTAATGCAGTGAAGGCAGTGATGGAGCAGTCTGTAAGGTGTAAAACCACACTGTGAGTGAGTGGTGGTAATGCAGTGAAGGCAGTGATGGAGCAGTCTGTAAGGTGTAAAACCACACTGTGAGTGAGTGGTGGTAATGCAGTGAAGGCAGTGATGGAGCAGTCTGTAAGGTGTAAAACCACACTGTGAATGAGTGGTGGTAATGCAGTGAAGGCAGTGATGGAGCAGTCTGTAAGGTGTAAAACCACACTGTGAGTGAGTGGTGGTAATGCAGTGAAGGCAGTGATGGAGCAGTCTGTAAGGTGTTAAACCACACTGTGAGTGAGTGGTGGTAATGCAGTGAAGGCAGTGATGGAGCAGTCTGTAAGGTGTAAAACCACACTGTGAATGAGTGGTGGTAATGCAGTGAAGGCAGTGATGGAGCAGTCTGTAAGGTGTAAAACCACACTGTGAGTGAGTGGTGGTAATGCAGTGAAGGCAGTGATGGAGCAGTCTGTAAGGTGTTAAACCACACTGTGAGTGAGTGGTGGTAATGCAGTGAAGGCAGTGATGAGAGCAGTCTGTAAGGTGTTAAACCACACTGTGAGTGAGTGGTGGTAATGCAGTGAAGGCAGTGATGGAGCAGTCTGTAAGGTGTTAAACCACACTGTGAGTGAGTGGTGGTAATGCAGTGAAGGCAGTGATGAGAGCAGTCTGTAAGGTGTTAAACCACACTGTGAGTGAGTGGTGGTAATGCAGTGAAGGCAGTGATGGAGCAGTCTGTGAGGTGTAAAACCACACTGTGAGTGAGTGGTGGTAATGCAGTGAAGGCAGTGATGGAGCAGTCTGTGAGGTGTAAAACCACACTGTGAGTGAGTGGTGGTAATGCAGTGAAGGCAGTGATGGAGCAGTCTGTGAGGTGTAAAACCACACTGTGAGTGAGTGGTGGTAATGCAGTGAAGGCAGTGATGGAGCAGTCTGTGAGGTGTAAAACCACACTGTGAGTGAGTGGTGGTAATGCAGTGAAGGCAGTGATGAGAGCAGTCTGTAAGGTGTTAAACCACACTGTGAGTGAGTGCTTCATGGTAATGCAGTGAAGGCAGTGATGGAGCAGTCTGTAAGGTGTTAAACCACACTGTGTGAGTGAGTGGTGGTAATGCAGTGAAGGCAGTGATGGAGCAGTCTGTAAGGGGTTAAACCACACTGTGTGAGTGAGTGGTGGTAATGCAGTGAAGGCAGTGATGGAGCAGTCTGTAAGGTGTTAAACCACACTGTGAGTGAGTGGTGGTAATGCAGTGAAGGCAGTGATGGAGCAGTCTGTAAGGTGTTAAACCACACTGTGAGTGAGTGGTGGTAATGCAGTGAAGGCAGTGATGGAGCAGTCTGTAAGGTGTAAAACCACACTGTGAGTGAGTGGTGGTAATGCAGTGAAGGCAGTGATGGAGCAGTCTGTAAGGGGTTAAACCACACTGTGAATGAGTGGTGGTAATGCAGTGAAGGCAGTGATGGAGCAGTCTGTAAGGTGTAAAACCACACTGTGAGTGAGTGGTGGTAATGCAGTGAAGGCAGTGATGGAGCAGTCTGTAAGGGGTTAAACCACACTGTGAATGAGTGGTGGTAATGCAGTGAAGGCAGTGATGGAGCAGTCTGTAAGGTGTAAAACCACACTGTGAGTGAGTGGTGGTAATGCAGTGAAGGCAGTGATGGAGCAGTCTGTAAGGTGTAAAACCACACTGTGAGTGAGTGGTGGTAATGCAGTGAAGGCAGTGATGGAGCAGTCTGTAAGGTGTAAAACCACACTGTGAGTGAGTGGTGGTAATGCAGTGAAGGCAGTGATGGAGCAGTCTGTAAGGTGTAAAACCACACTGTGAGTGAGTGCTTCATGGTAATGCAGTGAAGGCAGTGATGAGAGCAATCTGTAAGGGGTTAAACCACACTGTGTGAGTGAGTGGTGGTAATGCAGTGAAGGCAGTGATGGAGCAGTCTGTAAGGTGTTAAACCACACTGTGAGTGAGTGAGTGAGTGGTGGTAATGCAGTGAAGGCAGTGATGGAGCAGTCTGTAAGGTGTAAAACCACACTGTGAGTGAGTGGTGGTAATGCAGTGAAGGCAGTGATGGAGCAGTCTGTAAGGTGTTAAACCACACTGTGTGAGTGAGTGGTGGTAATGCAGTGAAGGCAGTGATGGAGCAGTCTGTAAGGTGTTAAACCACACTGAGTGAGTGAGTGGTGGTAATGCAGTGAAGGCAGTGATGGAGCAGTCTGTAAGGGGTTAAACCACACTGAGTGAGTGAGTGGTGGTAATGCAGTGAAGGCAGTGATGGAGCAGTCTGTAAGGGGTAAAACCACACTGTGAGTGAGTGAGTGGTGGTAATGCAGTGAAGGCAGTGATGAGAGCAGTCTGTAAGGGGTTAAACCACACTGTGTGAGTGAGTGGTGGTAATGCAGTGAAGGCAGTGATGGAGCAGTCTGTAAGGTGTTAAACCACACTGAGTGAGTGAGTGGTGGTAATGCAGTGAAGGCAGTGATGGAGCAGTCTGTAAGGTGTTAAACCACACTGAGTGAGTGAGTGGTGGTAATGCAGTGAAGGCAGTGATGGAGCAGTCTGTAAGGGGTTAAACCACACTGAGTGAGTGAGTGGTGGTAATGCAGTGAAGGCAGTGATGGAGCAGTCTGTAAGGGGTAAAACCACACTGTGAGTGAGTGAGTGAGTGAGTGGTGGTAATGCAGTGAAGGCAGTGATGGAGCAGTCTGTAAGGTGCTAAACCACACTGTGAGTGAGTGCTTCATGGTAATGCAGTGAAGGCAGTGATGGAGCAGTCTGTAAGGTGTTAAACCACACTGTGAGTGAGTGCTTCATGGTAATGCAGTGAATGCAGTGATGGAGCAGTCTGTAAGGGGTTAAACCACACTGAGTGAGTGAGTGGTGGTAATGCAGTGAAGGCAGTGATGGAGCAGTCTGTAAGGTGTTAAACCACACTGTGAGTGAGTGAGTGGTGGTAATGCAGTGAAGGCAGTGATGAGAGCAGTCTGTAAGGTGTTACACCACACTGAGTGTGAGTGCTTCATGGTAATGCAGTGAAGGCAGTGATGGAGCAGTCTGTAAGGTGTTACACCACACTGAGTGTGAGTGCTTCATGGTAATGCAGTGAATGCAGTGATGGAGCAGTCTGTAAGGGGTTAAACCACACTGAGTGAGTGAGTGGTGGTAATGCAGTGAAGGCAGTGATGGAGCAGTCTGTAAGGTGTTACACCACACTGTGAGTGAGTGAATGGTGGTAATGCAGTGAAGGCAGTGATGAGAGCAGTCTGTAAGGTGTAAAACCACACTGTGAATGAGTGAGTGGTGGTAATGCAGTGAAGGCAGTGATGAGAGCAGTCTGTAAGGTGTAAAACCACACTGAGTGTGAGTGCTTCATGGTAATGCAGTGAAGGCAGTGATGGAGCAGTCTGTAAGGTGTTAAACCACACTGTGAGTGGTGGTAATGCAGTGAAGGCAGTGATGGAGCAGTCTGTAAGGTGTAAAACCACACTGAGTGTGAGTGCTTGGTGGTAATGCAGTGAAGGCAGTGATGGAGCAGTCTGTGAGGTGTTAAACCACACTGTGAGTGGTGGTAATGCAGTGAAGGCAGTGATGGAGCAGTCTGTAAGGTGTAAAACCACACTGAGTGTGAGTGCTTGGTGGTAATGCAGTGAAGGCAGTGATGGAGCAGTCTGTGAGGTGTTAAACCACACTGTGAGTGGTGGTAATGCAGTGAAGGCAGTGATGGAGCAGTCTGTGAGGTGTTAAACCACACTGTGAGTGGTGGTAATGCAGTGAAGGCAGTGATGGAGCAGTCTGTGAGGTGTTAAACCACACTGTGAGTGGTGGTAATGCAGTGAAGGCAGTGATGGAGCAGTCTGTAAGGTGTTAAACCACACTGTGAGTGAGTGCTTGGTGGTAATGCAGTGTGTGGGATGGCCAGAGCAGAGGAAGAGATGGGAGGAGGCACAGTCTTTGCCAGAGCCTGATTTAGGAGCTCTGTATCAGGCCCAACATTGTGAGAGCCACAAGATATCCAAGCTGCAGAAGGCCAAACGGGAAGGCAGTTAATCTGCAGCCATCTGTAGCATTCCCAACTGTGTGTATCTTTGACAAATACACACTCCCGAAAAGGGATTACATGGAGAACCCGGCCAAATGGGAAGAGTTTACCCTTACTGGAACCAGCTGGCTTGTCAGTGCAAAGACTTACAAAGAAATCAAAAGAAACAGAAAGGCTGCAAGATGTTTGATTGCAACAATTCATATTTTTCTGTTCGGGAGTTAAAACGTTTTACAGCAAAGAAGAGGAAAATATGCTAAATTATGCATGATAAAGGATAGGCCTTCGCAATATTAAACATTAAAAAGGTTGGATAAAAGAAATATTGCTAAAAAGCACCCAACGTCTGCACTGCCTCAAGGTTATCGCTAACTGTGAAGCTGTAATTTGTTGGTTTTCATGTCCTCTGCTGGAAGCTTCTTTCTTCCTGTCAGGAGGAATGTGTTGATGTCTTCACATGGTCAGCATGGCACCTGTCAGCACGGGGCCACACACCAGTGTCATAGAATAAACACATAGAGAGCCCGGGGTCATGTATCAACTGAGGTCAAGGTTCAGACATCTGCAGAGATCTAGTTTTGCCAGGGGGACAGTTGTGCTAATATTCAGCATTTGCACTTAACGAGTAACACAGCCCAGATGCCAACTGTGTGAAAGATCTTGTAGAGTGCAAAGCGCTTAGTTTATGAAGATAGATTAGGTCCTGTAGCAACACCTCTGTTGATGTTTAGTGATGCATTCCCTTTCCACTGCCCACTGAAATGGTCAGAGCCAATGGCAGAGGTCAGAGGTCAGCCTGCCTCCAGGCAGTCAGACTAGTCAGGGAGTGAGGACAGGTTACTCTGTCCACACTAGAACTTGTATCTTATCTGGAAACTTTTCTGTCTTTGTTATTGAACCACATCACATCCGTCAAGCTGTCAGTCACTGTGGCCTGGCTGCCAGACTGTCGTGAATTGTGACTGAGCAAGTTTCACACTCACAGTAGCCTACTATTTTCAGGTATGATAGATTTTGTCTTCTGTCTGTGATGGAGAGGTGTTAGCTTGAGATCAGGTAAACACTGAAATAGTATTTTCCATCGTTCTCACACCCTCTTTTGATACAACTTTGATCTGAAGTACTGAGCTACGTACCTGTTTTTAGCTGCGACCAACAGCTCTACAGGTCGCTCTGTCGGTCGGTGGGTCCATCAAATTTCCTCCACCCTTTAGGGGCCACGGTTTTCGCCCTAGGAGGCTGACATTTGGCATGAAGGTCGTGTGTGTGTGTGTGTGTGTGTGTGTGTGTGTGTGTGTGTGTGTGTGCGTGCGCGCGCGCGCGTGCGTGCGGTCGCAGCTATTGCGAATTTGCGCTTGTTAGTTAGTATGGGTGTGCCTATGTGTTGTTTCAGATCTAAATGGCATTGTGACCAAGGCACTTCCCTTTGTGAATGCAGACGTGACTGTCATTCATCACCTGGATGAATGGCCAACCTGGTTACCATGGCAACGATAGTCATGACAGTCCTTGGTGTTGGATGGCTAATGTTGCATGGAAGCTCCGTACAGCGTTCTCTTCTTGCTTTGACCATGTGGTACAGTGCTTGTTGTTGCTTGAAACCCCCAAAGCCCCCCGATGGTCTCCAGCCCTAATGTTTGGCCTGACTGTATGCCACCACTCTCCTAACACTGCTGTCTTTGACCTCTGACCCCAGCTGCACCCCAGTTTGTCATCCGGCCAAGGGACCAGATAGTGGCTCAGGGTCGCACTGCCACCTTCCCGTGTGAGACCAGGGGAAACCCTCAGCCTGCTGTCTTCTGGCAGAAGGAGGGAAGTCAGGTAAGACGAAAAACAAACTCACCTCAAAACACAACACAGCGAATCGTAAGCATTTTCTCCTCAAAGTGTGTTGCTTTTTTACACTATTTCCTGCATGTGAAAATGTATTGCCCTCTTACGAGGTAGCATTCATTATGTGCTGTGTGTGTGTCTAGTGTTATCAACACAATGCACTTTGTTTGGAGTCCCTTGGCTCTATGCTCAATTGCTGAGAGTGGGTCATGATTCTTTTGCCCTGCAGTGTTACACACACACACACACACACACACACACACACACACACACACACACACACACACACACACACACACACACACACACACACACACAGACACACACAGACACACGCACACTCACACACACACACACACACACACACACACACACACACACACACACACACACACACACACACACACAGACACACACACACACACACACACACACACAGACACACACACACACACACACACACACACACACACACAGACACACACACACACACACACACACACACACACACACACACACACACACACACACACACACACACACACACACACACACACACAGAGGCACTTCAAACTACACTATCTGTGATCAGTATCTTTAGCACAGAGACACAGATACAGCTTTGTTCAGAGGAGCCGCCAAACGACAGTATGGCTTGCTGGCAAAGCGCTAATCAGTTTCCCCGTGACCCTGCACTGATAAGAACGATCCTATCCCGCGTTAAAGCAGATAACCCATTCAGTTACCTGGGTGTCCTCACAATGCTCAATGACACTGCCAATTACCAGCCTGTTGGGGCTTGTAGATGAGCCAGAGATATGATTCAGGTCTGGCTAGGGTTCAAACACACACACACACACACACACACACACACACACACACACACACACACACACACAGCCTGCGGTCCAGCAATTCTAGTAAAGTGCTACTCAGAGGGAGAACAGTGTGTAACACATAGTTATATGTTCACACAAACATGTCAGTATTATTACTCACCCACTCTGGCTCTTAGCAGTACATGACCTACAGTATATGACTCAGTGATACATGCTGTGAACTCGCTCACATGGTGCACATCTCCACGGGGTGTAACTCGGCGCTTCACATTGAGCCCTGATTATAGATGAGGCTTTTGAAGCGAACGCCCGGAAACCGTTGCAGACGCACGTCCTCGCCATCTCGCCACTTCTCTCAGCCCTCGTGTTTATTGATGTTGGTTCTTCTCTCTGCTTCACACACGCTGACTTAAATACGATATGAAGGTATTTGTTAAGAGAACAAATTAAAGCTGTAATTGAGTACAGTAATTAGGCGAGAGAAAGGCCTTTTTTATCACACTTGAGGATAATGGATTGGGCATCTATCATGTGGAGGTGGGTAGGGCTTAATTAAAAAAACGACATAATTTGTTGCATTAAAGTCATTAAGTGTAATTGAATCCAGCTAATGTATTTTTGTATTTCTTTGTTTGCTGGCTCTCTTTGAGGCTTGAATAAGAAAAAAGGATTAGAACAAAGAAAAGTGTGTGGGTAGCTGAACAGTTAAAAAGAGAGAGAGAGAGAGAGAGAGAGAGAGAGAGGGGGTGATGTTTAGTCAATGTCATCAGTCCTCCCTCAGGCTGTCACAGAGCTCTGATCGCCTCTCATTACCTCTGTTTACTTCCAAATACACAGGATTGATTAAACCTCCCACTTCAGCCATTCTGCAGATATACTATGACTGTATAGTCGGTATAAGCTCAAGTCAGATGGGGTGGTCTCTGTGGGTAAACATAGCCATTATGGGGCTGCGGCAGAGGGGAAAGTATAGTCACCAAAGCCAACAACACCAAGAGTAGAACACTATGGAGCCTCTGGCTTGGCCCGAGAACAAGTACCGTAGCCTTTGTGAAGCCAAGCCATCCTCCGATTGTGTAATTATTCACGTCGTTTTTTTTCCCGGGGCATAACGGGTCCATGTCCTCACTAATTGACTGTTTGTTGCTCTTCCTCCAGAATCTGCTGTTTCCCAACCAGCCCCAGCAGCCCAACAGCCGCTTCTCGGTGTCGCCCGGCGGAGACCTGACCATCTCGGCCGTGCAGCGGGCCGACGCCGGCTACTACATCTGCCAGGCGCTGACCGTGGCAGGCAGCATCCTCGCCAAGGCACAACTGGAGGTCACAGATGGTGAGGAGGGGGGAAACTGACTGACGCACACCACTTTGTCCCGTGCCGGCACACAGGCCAACACACGCCCCCTTAGCGCAAGTGCAGATGCAGTGACGCTGGTGCATACAGGCATAACAGTACAAACACACATGTGCTTTTAATGTAATATGCATGTGTGTTTGATTCACGCTGACATACACTCAGGCATTTACCCCTCGCATTGTTTATACTCACATGAATGAAATCTGATTTTCATTTGTCGTGGTTTAATTGAAGCACATTTCTAACACTGTTGAGTCACTCACTAATATGGAATTTAGCCCTTAGCATCTTTGAAAGTGTAGAAAGAGAAGCCCAAAATGAAATAGTTACTTTTTCCATGTGCAGGAATAAATTGCACTTTTGTTTTAGAAATCTCTGGATGTCAGTTTGCCCATGACCTTCAGTTGCTGTGTTTCTGTGACAAGTTTTTTCTTTTAAAATTTTTCAGACAGAACTTAATTAAAAATTTCTATTACTTTACTTTTTTTTCCTCTGGAGAGGGAATAAAGCATTGCCCTTGAGTCCCTCCAAGTTTAATGATCAGCATTTGGGTGAGGATACACGTACTGTACGTGTGTGTGTGTGTGTGTGTGTGTGTGTGTGTGTGTGTGTGTGTGTGTGTGGGAGAGAGAGAGAGAGAGAAACGGGGGTGGGCATGATTGAGCGAGTGAGTGACAATGGTTTTCTGCTGAATGAATGATGAGCTCCTGCTCGGTGTGGGAGCATCTAATCTACTCAGCTGTTGTGATGGGAAGATAGACGGCCGTCCATATGTCTATCCAAGTACCTGCTAGCAGAAGATTAAAGGCTCTTCTTCTGTACATCATCTGAAACCGCAATGAGTCCACCGCACATACAAAACCACTATCTCTTTTAATTGCTCAGAATAATATATCAGCAGCACAGTTTCCGCCCAAATACTGTATATCGGCTCATCTGCTGTTCTGTTCTCCTTAATATTCTGTTTTTGTGAGGATCTACATCTTCCAAGTTCAGATCTGTGGGGTCGTCTAATGCTGGAATGTGTCAGATGTAACATGTGTGCATGTGAGGAGGAAGGGTTTTAGTCAAGGCTAAGAGGGGGGGGGGGGGGGGGGGGCAGGGTGAGATCATGGCCACACCTGCTGCAGTCTTCAGGTGATTTACTGTCCCGGGACTCGACAACAGCCTGTGGAGTTCAAGGAGATCTGTAATGAGAAATTCCGGATCCACAGAGCCAAGGCCTCCTCCCTACTGTCACTCCTTCACGCCATCAATCCCTGCACCATCAACTCCCCGGACCGAGCATCCTCCCTGCACGTGCCTTTTGTCAGGGGTAGTCATAGATTACTGCCAGGAAATCATGTCTGGAAGTCATGAACCACAGTCAAAAAGAATGATTAACAAACATGGACGCACACGTTAAACACAAGGTGTCATTTGAGCCTACTGTACACTCCAGTATTCACCTTATGTTCCAACACAGGGGTCAGCCAGTTACTTCCTGTTGTGTTTACACTTCCTGTGACAGTACAGTACTAGTGACCAGGTAAAACAGACGATGTTTTGATCAGGAAGTCATAACACACCTGGGTGAAGTGGGCGGGGCTACATAAGGTGAATAATGTCAGTGTGAATGATAAAGGTGAAAGCAGAGACAGACAGAGAGGTGTTAATGAGATACTGTAAGATTCAAGATTCAAGATTCAAGATTCAAGATTCAAGATTTTTATTGTCACTCCATGGTACAAGTACCACGTGTGAAATTCTTGTGCAGTGGACTCCGTTTACGACATAGTACAAATAGGCAACAGCAATAAGTAATAGGCAATAAGAAATAGGCATCAATAAGCAATAAGACAGCAATAGGGCAATAAGAAATAGGCATCTTATAAGCAATAAGACAAGTCGGTGGCTTATACGACAGTGGCATATTCATTGCACATAGGTGCACATGTCATGTGCATACGTTAGACGTGTTCAGACATTCCAAATTCGACGTTTTATACATACATGTGCAAATAGCATGTACCTTATTAAACATACACTTAAATTTACAATTAAACGTTAGGCACCTTATTAAACATACACTTAAATTTACAATTAAACGTTAGGCATCCGTAATAGTAGCAGCTGCAGTACGGTACTGCGGTACGACTACTGCACTATTTGTGCATATTTAGGAGTCTCGTGGCCTGCGGGAAGAAACTGTTCCTCAAGCGATTTGTGCGTGTTTTTGGAACCCTGTATCTCCTCCCTGAGGGTAGCCGGGAGAACAGGCTGTTGTGGGGATGGTTTGTGTCTTTGATGATCTTCAGGGACCTCCTGAGGCACCGCTGGTTATACAGTTCGTGCAGTTCTGGCAACTCGTCTCCTGTTACGTGCTGGGCCGCGCGCCTCACCCTCCGTAGCGCCCTGCGGTCCATGGTGGTACAGTTCCCGTACCAGGCGGTGAAGCAGCCAGTCAGCAGGCTTTCAATGGTGCCTCTGTAGAAGTCCCTGAGGATTTCTTTCCTTAGCCCAAACTTCTTCAGGCGCCTGAGTCCGTGTATTCGCTGTTGGGCCTTTTTGACAACAGTGGCGGTGTGGCCGGCCCAGGTCAGGTCCTGGTGGATGTTGACTCCCAGGTACTTGAAGCTGTCCACCCTTTCCACCACTGTGCCGTTGATGGTGATTGGGGGGTGTGTGCCCCCCCCTCTCCTGTAGTCCACAATGATCTCCTTGGTCTTGGAGACGTTCAGAGAGAGGTGGTTGTCCTGGCACCATTGTTCCAGGACCCTCACCTCCTCTCTGTAGGCCGTCTCGTCGCCCCCCGAGATCAGCCCCACGACTGCTGTGTCGTCTGCAAACTTCACGATGGTGTTTGAAGTTTGAGTCGCCACGCAGTCGTGGGTGTAGAGGTCGTACCAGAAGGGGCTGGAGACGCACCCCTGGGGTGCTCCTATGCTGATGGTCAGCGGGGAGGAGGTGAGGTTGCCCACCCTCACCACCTGGCGGCGGTCTGTCAGGAAGTCCAGGATCCAGTCGCACATCGCTGTGTTTAGTCCCAGGTCCCTGAGTTTGCTTACCAGCCTGGAGGGTACTATGGTGTTGAATGCTGAGCTGTAGTCCACGAACAGCATTCTCACATAGGTGTCCTTCCCCTCCAGGTGGGACAGGGCGGTGTGGAGCACGTGTGCCACTGCATCCGCTGTGCTCCTGTTGGGGCGGTATGCAAACTGCAGCGGGTCGTGGTCCGGGGGGAGTGTGGGACGGATCTTTGATATGACCAGCTTTTCAAGGCACTTGCTGGCTATTGGTGTGAGGGCTATAGGGCGCCAGTCATTGAGGCTGGTCACTTTTTTCTGTTTGGGAATGGGGATGATTGTTGCTGCCTTGAAGCAGGAGGGAACTCGTCGGAGGGAGAGGGACTGGTTGAAGATGTCTGTGTACACGGCTGCCAGCTGGTGGGCGCAGGCCTTGAGGACCCGCCCAGGGATGCCGTCCGGGCCGGCCGCCTTGCGTGGGTTGATACGCAGGAACGACCGGCACACTTCATCCTCAGTGATGGTGAGGGGGCGGTCTGTGGGGGGTGGAGGGTGGGTGGGGTTGGTGGTTAGGTGGGAATGGGGGGGGGTGCGGGTGCTGAGGGGTGGGGGGGAGGAAGGGGGGAGGGGAGGTGATCGGGGGGTGGGGGGGAGGAAGGGGGGTGGGGGGGAGGAAGGGGGGAGGGGAGGTGATTGGGGGGGGGTGAGGAGGAGGGGTGGTGGGGGGGCGGCGAGGGGGAGAGGTGATGGGGGGGGAGAGGTGGCAGGGGGGGGAGGAGGGGAGGAGAGGGGTGATGGGGGGGGAGAGGTGGGGGGGGAGGAGAGGAGGGGGGGTGGGGAGGGGAGGGGTGGTGGGGGGGAGGAGGGAGGGGGGGGTGATGGGGGGGAGGAGAGGGGGAGAGGGGTGGGAGAGGGGGGGGGGAGGAGGGGAGGCGCTCTGGCAGAGGGGTCGAACCTAGCGTAGAACGCGTTGAGTTCGTCCGGTAGGGTGGGTGACGTGCTGGGGTTCTGTCGTTTCACCTCTTTGAAGTCTGTGGCAGCATGGAGCCCTCTCCACAGGTGTCTGGGGTTGTTAGTGTCCAGTTTTGACTCCAGCTGCCTTCCATAATCTCTACGTGCTATTTTTATAGCGGTCCGGAGGGCATATTGTGCCTGCTTGTATTGGTCAGTTGTGCCAGAGCTGAAGGCGGTGGTCCTGGCGTGAAGGGCGGCCCTGACGTCGCTGTTGACCCAAGGCTTTTGGTTCGGCATTATTTTGACTTTTTTTGTGGGGACTATGTCGTCGGTGCACTTCTTTATGAAGCATGACACCGTATCTGCATACTCGCCCAGGTCTCCTGCAGCTTTGAACTCCTCCCACACCACTTGGTCAAAGCAGTCCCTCAGGATGTCGTCTGATTGGTCTGACCAGCAGTGGGCGGTTCGGAATGCTGGGGGTTGTCTTTTTAGTTTTTGTTTGTACCTGGGTACAAGTAGGATGGAGGCGTGGTCCGATTTGCCGAAAGGGGGGCGAGGGACGTCTTTGTAGCCATGTCGGATGTTTGAGTAACATTTGTCCAGTGTGTTACTGCCTCGCGTGGGGAAGTGAATGTGCTGGTACAATGTGTGCATTCTGCCTCTCAGGTTTGCCCTGTTAAAATCCCCAGTCACCACCAGGGCCATTTCGGGTTGTTTTGTCTCCTGTGCACTGATGGCGCGTTGCAGCTCTTTCAGTGCGACAGTCACGTTCGCTTGTGGAGGAACGTATACACCCATGATGGTGACTGTCGTGAATTCCCTCGGACTCCAGAACGGCACGCATTGTACCATTACATATTCAAGATCTGCTGAGCAGTGTTTCCCAATGTCTGTGGTGTTTACACACCAGTTTTCGTTAATCATAAGACATACGCCCCCTCCCTTCTTCTTACCGGATTGTTCGTTTCTGTCTCCTCTGAATACACTGAATCCTGGTAGCGCGATAGAGTGGTCCGTTGTGTCAGGAGTAAGCCAGGTTTCCGTTAGGCACAGAACATTGCATCGCGCTATGTCTTTTTGGTATTGTGCACGCGCTCTTAGTTCACAAAGTTTATTCTCCAGCGATTGAACATTTGCCAGCAGTATGCTTGGGAGAGGTGGTTTATCCGCGCGCTTCCTCAAGCGGGCGAGAAGCCCCCCTCTCTTCCCCCTCCTCCAGCGTTGTTTTTTGAGTTCAGGAAAATCCGTAAGATCTGGAGCTTGCCAGTTGCTGTTGGGATATATCCGTTCTTTCCTGATTTTGATCAGCGCGTCCCTGTTGTATTTTATTCCGACGCTGATTTCCATGTTATATCCGCTGGTGTCCGTGCCTCCGTTCTCTGCCTCCATGGCGGGGGCGCGGGGCTGTTGTTTGTTGTTGTTTTTTGCGTGCGAGCGGACAAAGCGGGCAGAGCGGGTCCCCGCCGTCGCGGTTTCTTGCAAAGAAAAGTGCGAAGACGCCACTATCTACACTATTCAGTTACACTGTTATATACAATAGATATTTACAAAGCAAGTCGAAGCAACGAAATCAAAACAAAACGCGTTTACACTGGAATACAAGCCTATTTGTCTATGAAGTCACTAGAGCTCCCTAGCGAGTCGCCTTCTCCCGGCGCCATCTTCTATCATTCACAGTAAGGTGAACTACAGCCAAATAAGACCCTGGCTAGTCTGATGTGGGTGCTTTGAATGCTCTCTTGGCTTAGTTTATGATTTAGAGGATCACTTTTGATTCATTATGACCACTGTTTGCCCCAACGCTAACATTCCACAGGACTGAAATAAGAAGTGAGATATATTATTATTGAACTTGATGTAATACATTTGGCCTTGCAGTAGATCATACAGTGCCGTTTTTCCTCTGTCTGAAGTGAGCCAAACCAAAGGGGCGACCATAACACAGCAAAAGTGTGTTATTACTTGGAATTTGCTGCCTTTTCTCAGATATGGCTGCCGGAGAGAAAGTAGAGTAGGAGCGGAAACAGAGGGTGTGATGATGTGTTGAAAGGTTACAGAGGTAGACTTGGTAATTAGCCCCCGCAGGTCCGCCATCATTAATCCATACTGTACCTTGTAATTCATGTGGGCTCTGTGATGCCAGGGGGACTCAGCATTATTCAACTCTACATATATAAAGTGCCTATGTGTTAGAGTGCTAACTCACTAAGAGATCACCTCTGACACATCCACTATTTCATAGACGGAACCCACAGGCATCTCTCGGCACATTATTGCAAATGCATATATTCATTCAAGTGGGATTCAACATAACATTAGCATCAATCTAAAGACAAATGAGCGCAAACTCCCGAAAAGGGCTGTTTTCTTTCAGACTATTTATGTTTGCAGGGTTTTTCCTGGCTCAGAATGGGCCTTTCGGGGAGACTATGCCTGCCAGTTAGCCTGAGCATGATTGGTCCATGTAAAGACTGAACTTTGGGGGCGCGGCTCACCTGGTAGAGCACGTACCACTAAGGCTTAGTCCTTCACACGGCCGACCCGGGTTTGAATCCGACCCCGTGGTCCTTTGCCACATGTCCCCCCCCCCCCCCCCAACCTACATTTAAAGGCACTTCAATGTAAATGGCACCTGGGAAATCTTGAAATTCTCTAGAATGATATACAAATGCTTGATTTTGGGTTAGTGTGTACTCTGGGTTGTCCTGCATACAACCGTACAGTATCAGTCATTGTCAGAACGTATGTGTTTTTACTGCACCTCCAGTTTCAGATGTCCCTCACAGTTTAGTGGGATGTTTTAATTTATCAGGCTAAAAACTCTTTGGGAGGTGCCAGAAATTCCTCTATGCAGGAAAAACCCTGATCCGTGGTTGAAATGAAGGAACCTTTTATTCCCACTGAGTCCACCTTGTCATGCGGGCTTGTTTCATTCATGTAGATCACTGGTATTGAAATACACCTTTTATTGTTTCCCACACTGAACATGATGGAGTATTTTTCTGAACCACAGGGAGTCAATAGGCGAGCCTCACCACCACACTGTACCACAGAGTCTAGAGTAGTGTATAAATATAAGGCTATCCAGGCAGTAACTGGAAACTGCTTAGCATCCCCCCTGCCACATCAATGAAACTGGAAAACGCTACTCAGCTGTTTTTTCCCCCCCTGCTTCCTGGAAATCTAGGATATAGTCATTGTTCTGTGGTACAATTACAAGACCTACTGAGAAAATAGGCTACTTTATGATAGATAACCACATCCACCACACACTCTTTTTATGATAAATCCGCTATTTTACAGTCAAACCCCCTCGTTTAAGCTTCGACAGTGTCACTGAGCGTACTGTGTAAAATGCTATTGTGTCACTTTGCTCACCAACTCTGTGTTTGTATGCCAGTGCTCACAGACAGGCCGCCTCCCATCATTCGCCAGGGCCCGTCCAATCAGACTCTGGGGGTGGACAGTGTGGCCTTGCTGAAGTGCCAGGCGTCAGGAGAGCCCATACCCTCCATCAGCTGGCTGAAGGATGGGGTCAGTCTGCTGGGCAAGGACCCCCGCATGTCCCTCCAGGAGCTGGGCAGCCTCCAGATCAAGAGCATCAAGGTGACATCTTTTACTGGGCTTATATGCACAACCAATACTGTGTTATTGCATTTACTTTGTCCAAAACCACATTTTAGTTCACGCCCTTTCCATCGCCACCTACTTCAACCTCCATCAATCTGGTATTCACCCTGCCTTTTCTTTGCATCATATCCTGGTCACGCCACTCTATCCTCTCACTGTTGTGACTAGCATTGTTATTATGTATCTTCATTTAGCACGTGTACTATAATGTGCTGTCGCGTGTATCTGCGCGCCCTTTAAGCATGCAACAATATAGGATACAAGCATTGAAGAATTCAATAGTACATGGCTTAAGTGTAACGTAGATGGGCCAGAGTAATCATAATGCCTTGAAGAGATGAATAGGTAGTATTGATTTTTGTAAATTGTTTGATACTATCACTTAGTGGAAACGACAGCTCCTGCAAGGCTCAGCTGTGCAGGCTGTTGCAAGGGACTCCAGCTGTACCATGCAAACACGTATGCACACACACGCACACACGTGCGCGTACACGCACGCGCACGTTTAGAGTAGATTAAATTGAAAGCGCTCACATCCTCCTTTCCCCACTCTGAGGCCTCCGTGGAATATCTATTACGCTTGACATTACGCTGACATTTTATTTAATAAATGGAAAGAAGGCGCAGGGACAAAAAACCAACAAACAAGCGAGCTTCCTGAGAGGGATGGAGAGACAAGCCAGCTGTCATCGGTCCAGGGGGCTCCAGCAGCCCCCCCACCCTAAATTAATTAGCCCTGCTTTGTTGTGGTCTGCAGGACAGTGGGGGGAATAAGGTGGGGTGGGGGGGGGCGAGTGGGAAAGTGATGGTGAGTAGAAAATGGAATTCATTAGGAAATTAGCGTCAGCACTTTGAGGCACTCACAAATGACACAATTTGGCCCGCGCCAGATGAGATCATCAAGTCACCTCAGCGTTTCTTTTCTTTTTTACATTTCAGTGAGGAGTGAAGACCCCTCTTATTCACTCATTACTGTCACTTTCTGGATCTACAAAATGAAATGTCCCTTTCACTAAATGTGTTATTAGTGGAGTCATGTAGCGACACATTTTGATGTGTGTGTGTGTGTGTGTGTGTGTGTGTGTGCGTGCGTGCGTGTGCGTGCTTACGTTGTCTGTTCCACTCCAGCTCTCAGACTCTGGGATCTACACATGTGTGGCTGCCAGCTCCAGCGGGGAAACATCGTGGAGCGCTTTTTTGGAAGTCAAAGGTACAACACGGCATCGTGATTTGGTGCATTTTTATTTAAAGATGAAGAAAAAAAGATCTACTTGTCAGCTCTACTTTTCATTAGAGAACCTGGCTTTCATAATGTCTGTGAATCTCCGTTCAGAATCCGGAGTGCTGCTCATAAAGAACCGTGATGACAACGAGCTTCCCGGGCCGCCGTCTAAGCCTCAGGTCACCGATGTCACCAAGAACAGTGTGTCCCTGTCCTGGCAGCCCGGCATGGTCGGAGCCTCACCCGTGTCCTCCTTTGTCATTGAGGCCTTCAGGTTTGTCTTATCATCCTACTCTCTCCCACTGCAGTAGCAGCATGATTCTCAGGCGCAGATCTAATATTATCTGTACACTATGTTCCTGGATGGAATGTTCTTGTATGCTCCTGTAATACTGTTTGTCCCAGACCACACACACACAAAAAACATGCTGCAACATAGTGTGTAATAATCCTCTCTCTCTTCTAATGCAGTCAGTCAGTGAGCAACAGCTGGCAAACAGTAGCAGATCATATCAAAGCCACTCAGTTCACGGTCAAAGGTCTCCGTCCCAACACCATCTACCTGTTCATGGTCCGAGCCGTCAACAACCAGGGCCTGAGCGACCCCAGCCCCATGTCTGAACCGGTCCGAACACAAGGTGCCTCACACAACTCCAATACGAATACACAGAATTTCCACAGGCAGTGTTTGTTGAATACGTGTGCGGTTATTTCAGTAATTGTCATAGTCACTGCCCTTATGTATCCTTTTCTTTTCTGACGTGTCTTCACTTTAGTGTCATTTGTGCTGCTACTGAGAGGGGAAGGTCCTTGTCATCGTGCTCCTCCCACTCATAGTGTGATAGTTATCGGTCCCGCTCAGCAATGTGCGGTGAATTGCTAAAGTGACATCCTGCAGAACTTTCCAGAGGTCAAAGTCTCCCTCTCAGCCCAGCTCATTAGGGCTACACTTAGGCAATTATGTAAAATAAGCATGTCTACTTTTGGAAGGCCTAACTCACTTAGAGCAATCCCTGCTATGTTAATGATCATAACAGGAGAAAATGACTGCCTGCAAACCCAAAGAAGATTTGATTAAGGTGCCGGACAGACCACAGTCTCTAGATTACGTTGATATGATAAGTCCTCCGCCAAAATAGCCCTGCAACCTTTGGCCGAGCACTGCCAAACACACGCCAAACGTGTGCTCTTCATAGAGAGAGCAGGGGAGTCCATATTTGAATCGCAGCATATCTCTCACTTGCTGAGCTGAATTTCTTGAGATGATGCATAGACGTGTTTATTGACAATGGCAGCCATTGATGATGAATTGATTTCTCATGTCCTCTTAACTGCATTTGGCCTGTCTTGCCCCATTAGTGTGGTCTGTGATTCATGACTATGTTGGCTTGTCTGAATGAAGCTCTTTTGAAATATCATTTCCACTTATGAGCTGTTTGCTCCTCTTGTTTCCCCCTCAGTAAATAACTCCAAAATATGCTCAATTGCCAGTAGAGAGCCTCTCTTCAACCACATCCACTCTCTCATGCATGGCGTTTTTTTTATTGCTTTTCACTGAAAACACATGCATGTGTTCAATCGGAAATGAGCTGGAAAATAATAGTGTCATGGTGACCATTCATCTCCCTCTCCAATATGTCTGGGGTGAGTGGGGTCGTGCTTTGAGAGTTCATCCGCTGACGTGGTTGTTCAGTCAGGCCTCAGTGAGAGCAGACAAGTCGCAGATCTAAAGGGCTTTTCCAGTCCAAGTCTCCGTTCTTTTCTCCACACCACACACGTGCCCTCATACAAAACGGAATGAGCTCATTTTAATGCAGATGAAGTTGCTTCTTTTCAAACGAAGTCGTGATCGCTGAGTGTAAGCTTCTTTTGTTGAATTCAGTCTATTCAGTCACTCTTAACAATACGACTTCTCTCTGATGGTGATGGACTGGGGCTTATTGTGAGACATTGGGTGAGCTGTGAGAAAACCAAGTGGAAATGGGCAAAAATTGTTTCTCTCTCTCTCTCTCTCTCTCTCTCTCTCTCTCATAGATATAAGTCCTCCAGCTCAGGGTGTGGACCACAGACATGTACAGAAGGAGCTTGGCGAGGTCATTGTTCGTTTGCACAACCCAGTCGTCCTGAGTCCCACAACCATTCAGGTCACATGGACAGTAAGTACTGCTGTTGTCACCCCATCGTGTTTTGCGTATAATAACTATATTTAAGAGAGTACAGATGTTTTATTTGTTTGCTTGAATACTTACTGGAAAACCCTGAATACAAGAAATCAAACAGTCCTCTGATATTCTTCTTACGTCGTTCTTTTACATCTTTGATTTTACAACCTTGAGTCATGAAGTCAAGAGAGTTGATATTAACAGTAGACTCATCTTTGAAGCCAGATGCACGCACTGCACTGTAGGTGTAGTTCCTCAGGGCGCCCATTTGTTTTTATGTGAGGAAATTTTGGTCATGTTCTTCCCCGAGACTGCACCTTTGAAATATTGTAATTGCCGACTTA
>NC_139642.1:44204923-44354923 GCF_964638095.1 Poromitra crassiceps
CAGCCGTTCTGAGCTGGTAAAGCGGGATGTAAAGCAGATGTCACCAATGCCATTAATTCAGATTCCATCCCATTTAGGTGTTCCACTGCCAGGACCCTTACTGTTATTGGTTACGCCTGCTTTACTTCCTGCTTTACCGCCTCAATACGGTTGCTGTGAAAAGGGCCCATACCCCGATCCCTAACACCTCTCGGCATGCCCCCTTCCCCAGTGTGCAGATGCCCCCAAAGCAGCGCTTCCCTCTGCAGGCTGCTAACACACGACTTCTCTGTCTTCTTGTTTTGCAGTTCAGTCCTTCACCTTCACCCCCGCAGGTACTGTTCATTTGTCCCGTCTCCCTCAGCCCATGTCGCCACAGGCCCCTCCCCCTCCTGCTTACACTATTTATATGCTTGGATTGCCAGACTCATGGTCATGCCTGATGCAAATTGAATCCCTTTGTGAGGTCGACAAAACTTACAAATCAAAGAGAACTGGATTTGTTGTTGGCCATGACCAGGGCCTCGCAAACCTTAACCCCCTGCCCTGCCCAGCCTACAGCCTTGTTTCCATACTGTGTTGTATTTGTGTGTGTGTGTGTGTGTGTGTGTGTGTGTGTGTGTGTGTGTGTGTGTGTGTTGTGGCTATCTTCTTTTTTTGAATGAAGCTCCATCCTGTCCTGTGCATATCTTTCTTTGTGGCAGTCTTGTGTTGCGGGGTAAGACTGTCACTTTTTCCTCTTCCTCAAATCATCCTCTTTACTCTTTGTTCTCTCAAATTGTGTTATAATGTGCGTTCTCCGTAGGTGTTGATCAGGCATGTGGGGCGGTGTATTACATTTTTCCTTCTGCCTATTTCCTTTATTTTTTCTTTTCTTGTCACCATTTCCCTCCAGTACTAAATGTTTTTGCCGATATATATTTGGGTGATATTGTTTAATATTCTTCGGATACCGTTTACTAAAACGATACTCTTTTCTCTTTTGTACCGGTAGTACCGGTCGTAAAGGTACCGGTACCATAGTGGTACCAGGTTTCGGTGCCCAACCCTATTAATCTGCCTATATATCTTTGGCTTATTGGCAAACTGCAGCCAATTTGATAAGTGTAACAATGTTAGACGTTAGTGTAAAGGAAGTCTGTCCTCTGCTAAAGCGAGCCTGACTGGCACCACTGCTGTACGAACCTTGCATCTGCCTCTGTCTCTGTCTCTGGATGAAGACATGGAGAATTAGAGGAGGAGGAGAGAAGCTGGCTTGGCCTGTCTTAGAGATGGAGTAGTGGGATGTGAAGAGATAGAGAATGGACTAGAAGATTAGATGAAGGAAAAAGAAGAAGACATTATAGATGAAATGAGTCTGAGAATCAGGGGATTTCTCTCTCCTGGTCCAATATCAGTGTAGCAGATAACATGTACAATGAGTCAGGGGGTCACACAGCGCCCTTGCCTCAGCTTCCTGAAGAAAAGTAGAGCTCCAGGTATGTTCTCCCTGCGGAGCCCACATCCAGCACCTCCATCTCACAGCAACAGATAAAGTGAATGCATTAATATGTTAGTTACACCGAGGTGAGTGGGCAGGTGTATCAGATTCTAAGCACAATTCGCCGAAGCCAGAGAGGAGGGCAATTGTTACTTTACCCCAAGAGGACAACAGGCAAGGACAAATTAATGGCAAAGAAGACAGTGATTACAGAGGCGCTGAGGTGGTGTTCACAATCGGAGTCAGAGTGTGGCTGAAGAGGCGTACGGCGCCCATCTCCTCCGTATTGACGATCAGTCGATGTGTATCGTGAGTGTCCTATCTCAGCCTCCTAAAGCTGTCAGTACAGGAGAGCTAAATCACCAGGCGCACGGCCAGCGGGGGAGAGATTTGATGGAATTTTTTACACCATGATTATGTTCTCCCCCCCCTTAATGCTTATTAAAGGGGATTCATCTGTATTCATATTGGAGAAAGTGCTTATCTGGAAGAAGGAGGCGAGAGGCACGGCTATCACGCCACGTCACTCTGGCTAACATGAAAGTCCTCCACAGCGGCCCAGAAATGTGCCTGAGCACAGATAGGGACTTCAGAGGCGTCCCTGCTGCACAGCGTCCCCCCCCCCTTCCCCTGCACCGCTCTCCCCTCTCAGACCTCTCCAAGGAGGGACAACTCTCTACTGCAAGTCTGTTGGTGGTGGAACAAAGAGAAAGAGCTTTGGCTATGAGTGCTTGAAGAATGCCAAGTCGGTCTCTAGCTGACAAAGCAGCATTGTTCAAATATATCTGATAAAACATCTGGTTTTATCTGGCTGGAATTATTGTTAGCCATGGGTATTTGCATTTTTGATTGATTGATTTGCTATATATAACGCAGTAAATATAAACTAGCCATTGTTCTTACAGATGTTACCAGTTTCAAAGTAGGCTACCCTATTGCCACCGCCTGTCGCGGCAGTAAGTGCTTTTCCTTCGGCTGCTAGTTCAGTGAGTTTTGGTCGTAGAGTGATCAGACTAATACCACTGGAATCTGTGGATTCTCATCTTTCATTTGACATATTGTTGGACTCTTACTGGTGCAAACAATCTAACCATTACCTCGACCACCGCGGCAATAATAGGGTCTTTCTTTACAGACAGGTAACATCTGTTCATGCAAGTTGGAGGAATTTGACACCGTATCACATCCAATATCCTACAATGAAGTGAGATGGTCATGATGGGATTAGATGAATTCATCTGATGTCATGTGGAGAAAGCCTGTTAGCAGCTTCATCAGTATTCCTGCATCACCCTCGGAAAGCCCCCTCTCTCTCTCTCTCTCTCTCTCTCTCTGGCCCGTGCCTGGGCTTGTTGTGTGTGTCTCTCTCTCTCTCTCTCTTTCTCTCTCTCTCTGGCCTGTGCCTGGCTTGTTGTCTCTCTCTCTCTCTCTCTCTCTCTCTCTCTCTCTGGCCCGTGCCTGGCTTGTTGTCTCTCTCTCTCTCTCTCTCTCTCTCTCTCTGTCTCTCTCTCTCTGGCCAGTGCCTGGGCTTGTTGTGGAATCAACCTGAATGAAACAGAAAAGAGAGGAATGTTCAGCCTCCCTCTCTCTTTAATCTTCCATCTGTGGGACAAATGAGACAAATTACTAGCAGCTCTCTCTCTCCATCGCTCGCTCTCTCTCTCTCTCGCTCTCTCTCTCTCTCTCTCTCTCTCTCTCTCTCTCTCTTCTCGACTCAACCACTACTCATTCTCTCTTTTTCCCCCCGTCCTTTGGTATGAGGTGATTTCCAAAACTCTTTTTTCCCCTGTTTCCTGTGATCCATTGAAGTTTTTACATGCTTGGAACTCTGATGCTTTTTGTCATCATGGCCGTTAAACAGACATGAGATGGATCTTCTAACAGCCATGTCTCAGTTGGAGGCATGGTGGTGTTTTACTGGCTGCTGACAAAGAGAGCCGTCCTTGTTATCTATAGATCACTGTAATAGAACACATGCAATGGCTTCTGGGGAGCCTAGCAAGCTGAAGGATCAGTAACTCAGCCTCCACGTCTTCAGCCTCCAACGTCTGCAGAGAGAAGATGATCCAACCTGATTAATGAGCCCCTCTGCCTTTTCTAATCATTTTTGGCTGCGATTTAATCGCAGATCTGATAATAACTCAAGAGCAAAATAAGAGAGATGAAATGAGTTTTGCCTCTCATCAGGCGTCTCGTCCTTGAGAGGAACACATGACGTCTCTGAGCTTACGCAAGGCAACGCAATCTGCCAGCCTCATCAGTGTACTTTTTTTTTTCTTTTTTTTTCATGAAAACGAATGGACACAGAGGGCCATCTGAATCCCTTAGTGAATCCATCAACCATCTAGCTGTGTAAGAGACAGAAGAAGGGCAAACCTGGACTGTGCTGCTAAAATAGCCATACACTAGAATCCTGATAATGGAAATCAAGCCTTGTGCTATTTGACACATAACATATTAGAAAGAAACGTAATATATTGCTTTGTCTTTTCCCCCCTCCATCTTTGTCTCCCTTCTTCCTTTCTTTTCTGATCTCAGTAACATTCCAGAGAGTGGACGGTGGTCTGATGAGCAATGGAAGGTGAGTGTCAAACCTTTGATCAATGTCACCAAACCTATCATCAATATTCCAATCTGACCCAAACACGCGAGCAGAGCTATTAAAACATTTGCATTATTATTGCAGCCAAACAGTAGATCTTCCCTTTAATAGGCTTAGCTCAGCAGCATAAGTGATGTATGCAGTCGACAGAAGGCTGCTTTTCATTCTAACACTGATAAATGACTGATGGATCGATAAATAACCAATACCTGTTTGTGTGCCTTCCATGCAAACCTGTTTGCAAATACACATTTCCACCACATCTCCGTTCACGCATCGATAGATGAACTCATAAATCTCCTCAACAGAATTAACAGAAACAATTTAAGCAGAGAGGGCTTTTATTTTGTCATTTATCTTCCCCCTGCCGGCTATAGGCAACCCAGAAGCCCTCCGGAGTGATAAATTTGCCTGTCACCTTGCGTGGGCGGCTAGGATCTGAGCACATGTAATAATGTAAAAATAATTACCCAGGGGAGAGGTGTGTGGAGGTACCCCGCTCGCACCCCCATACAGCCTGCTCCATTTCAGTGTGCGTTAGTGAAAGAGAGAGGGGCTACAGAGAATAGGGCACATCTCAATGACACCAGTTACTGAGCCTTTGTGGGTATTCAAGAGACTCCCATGAGAATCCCGGGCTTCTGTCTATCTACTGCTTATCACACCTGACTAGGTAAAGCCTCCAGATCTCCAACACTCAGGAAGAGAGATGCCCAACTAAGGCTGACCCTGTGGGTCTCATGGGCTTTTGGGGAATGGGTGTCTTTCAGTCTGGTTGCAGTTATCTTTTTAAATATATATACTGTATATATTTACAGTATGCATTTTATTTTTGTCTCGTACTGTGTGTGTGTGTATGACAGGCTAAGGGCATTTTTGCTTATATTGTTCTGTAAGATGCCAGCATGCCTTTCCATGAATTAGCCACCCCACTTGCCGTGCCTTTTCTCATCTACTTTCTGCTGTAGTGTTTTTCCTTCAATTTTCCACATAAGTGCTTCTGATCCTCACTCCAGCCAATGGGATGTGAAATGTCTGTATTTGTGGCGCGCTATATTTGTCATATCTGTAGTCAGTAGCAGCCACATTTTTCACAACATTGGAATAGGATGCAGTCTGGAGCTGTTTTGCAAGCGCCGAGCCCTGATCCGTTAGGCACTCTGGTGACATCAAGGCCCAGATGTTGCAACTTCCCCCATCTGCCCTGAGAGGGACAATGTGGAGCAGGGTATCAGAGGAAAATGTGTTCATTTGTTACCTGAGATGTTTATTGCATTAATTAGACAATAGCAAATGAAGCCGCGTCTGTTTCCAGTCCCTCATTGGCTGCTGCCAAATTGCCCTGACTGAACAATTACGCTTAATCGATCACAAAATAAATGATTCATGGAAGATGAATAGGCTGCAGATTGGTAGACCTGGACGCTTTGACTTTGGCTGCTCAATTGAAATTGATAAAAGCCGATAAGGGCTCATTCCTTATCCCCCTGCCAATAGGGAGATGGTAATTAGGAGGTAGTAATAACTTCCTATCTTGGCACTAATCAATATTTTAGCAAAGGCAGATTTGCTCCTATAGAGAGAGAGAGAGAGAGAGTGAGAGAGAGAGTGAGAGAGAGAGAGAGAGAGAGAGAGAGAGAGAGTGAGAGAGAGAGAGAGAGAGAGAGAGAGAGAGAGAGAGAGAGAGAGAGAGTGAGTGAGTGAGTGAGTGAGTGAGAGAGAGAGAGAGAGTGGGCTGAGCAGTGGAGTGAACAAGACTGTTGCTATGGAGATTCCTTTACATTGCAGGATCTGAAGGCTAAGTGACAGACTGTTCTCTGAAAGTAAATCTGGAAAAGTAATCCGTGTTCCCCCATATTGTAATTATTATCTTATGTGTGGGCTTTTAGTGTGACTTCCAGGCGCTAGTAGGTGTGTGGGACCGTAAACACACCTGATTTATGACGTTGCGTTTGAATTAATATCTCTCACCTGGCTTGTTTATGGCAAGGCTAGTGTCAGCCATCTTAGGCAGTATTTAAGGTTCCCTCACCTATCACCAAGCAACTGAAATGTCTGACAGGAAAAAAGCTCCAAATCAAATCTTATCTGCCAAGGTTGCCATCCATCCCAGGCAGGACAAGGATTAAAAGTTTCATGTCAGCTTTTCATTAGACATATGACCGTGTGTCTACCGCCCCACCCCCCTGTCACACACACATGCACATGCACACACACACATGCACACACACACACGGTCACACACCCATATAACAAATATCCCCAGTAGAAATCAGTCTTATTCTAATTATCCTACGCAGGAATACTGCTGTGTGATAAATACAAGGACGATGCAGCCATTTCCAGTGTCAACTCCTTGTCTTCCAAATGGTCTTTCTCCAGTGGGCTGGGGGGCTGGGGTGGGGGGCTTGCTTGCTGGAGCACATAGGCCGAGCCAGACTGTTAATGAGACAACGGACCGTCGAGCGCATACAGTACCATGCTGCAGTCTAGCCACAGTCAACGTGCGAGAACAATGTCCTCCCTCTGTTTCCCTCCTTCTTTGTCAACTGCCTGGAAAGTCCAGGCTGACAGATGTTGAGCGCAGGAGAGGAAGGGAGGAGGGATGAGAAGAGGAAGGGAGGAGGGATGAAAGGGGGAGGTGTATGGGGAGAAAATAAAGGGAAAATAGGGTTAGGGAGAGATGGGCAGGGAGGGAGAGAGTGATGGCGGCGCAGGAACGTGGCAGCCACAAACAGAGGTGGAGGGAGGGGGAGAGATGTATTACCCTATAAAAAGTGCATGTGTCTGATGCACAGCCATCAATTTGAATGACTCGTCTCCCCCGAGGGCCTGTTTTGGCATTCAGGAAACCGCGGCGCGGGCTCTTAGCTTGTCAGGACTGCACTTCATTTGGACTCCCCCCTCCGTGGAGCAGCTCTTCTCATTAGAACCTGTGGCTGAGGCGGAGACTGACTGCCGCGTGCCCATTACCTGCCCATGTCCTCCAGGCTTGCCTCTCTCCTGGTCCCGCAGAGCCGACACGTCACCCCCCCCATCCGGCAGCCAGGCTTGCTGAGCGCCGTGCTCCGTGGCTTCTTCTCGGAGCGCTAGTGTGTATCTGTGAGCCCGCTACATCCTGCGGGCCACTGACAGTGGGGTGTGCCACAGTCCTGGGAAGCCAAAGCCATCCACTTTCATAACATGCGCTGCTTGTCTGAGCATAGCAGTCTGCCATTTCTCAAGGATGGACGAGCGAAAGACTGTTGAGACCTTGAGTGGAATAATAAACCGCTCGGCTGTCCTCCTTTTACTTCTGATGTGTGTGCTTGGATTCCTTTGTCCTTTCTTTTATAGTCTCCAATCTACTTCGCTCAGTAAATTAGCCATTGCACGTTGTTGAATTTAGAGCGCCGTCACCGTATCATTCAATGTTTCGTTGGAAACAAGTGGAGTACAATGTGTCATTGGACTGACACATAAACAATGGCGTTTAGCTCAGTCTCTCATTCTCATCGAGCGCCATCTGTGTTGCCCATGGTAACGAGCCTCAGACGTGATTGTACAGTAAAGTGGCCCTAATGGCCTCCCAGCAGTCACCCATGACAGGTTAAACTCTTAATGGCTGCTTTTTATGACTCCCCCCCCCCCCCCCCCCCCAGGAGGGACACAACACCTGTTCAGTGGAGCTGCCCCCTCCCATATGCAGGCATCCCACAAGTGGGCCAGGCGATCAGTGTGGGGCGAGAGGTTTGACGTCTCATCAGATAAGATTTAGACTGTCTGGACGTCACCGCAAGGGGCTGATGGGAAAACACAGCAGAAAGTATAGCATATTAATGAATGAGGAAACACGCGCTTGTGCGTACCTGTGTGCATTAGTGTCTCTGCAGGGTGTATTTGCATTAAGGAGTGTGAGAATGTGACAGAGACGCAGCAGGAGAGATACAGAGATACTGTACTATAAAGATCTGCAGCAGGAGCAACACAGCGATACTGTACAGTACTGTAAAGAGCTGCAGCAGGAGAAACACAGAGATACTGTACTGTAAAGAGCTGCAGCAGGAGAAACACAGAGATACTGTACTGTAAAAAGCTGCAGCAGGAGAAACACAGAGATACTGTACTGTACTGTAAAGAGCTGCAGCAGGAGAAACACAGAGATACTGTACAGTAAAGAGCTGCAGCAGGAGAAACACAGAGATACTGTACTGTAAAGAGCTGCAGCAGGAGAAACACAGAGATACTGTACTGTAAAGAGCTGCAGCAGGAGAAACACAGAGATACTGTACTGTACTGTAAAGAGCTGCAGCAGGAGAAACACAGAGATACAGAGATACTGTACTGTAAAGAGCTGCAGCAGGAGAAACACAGAGATACTGTACAGTAAAGAGCTGCAGCAGGAGAAACACAGAGATACTGTACTGTAAAGAGCTGCAGCAGGAGAAACACAGAGATACTGTACTGTAAAGAGCTACAGCAGGAGAAACACAGAGATACTGTACAGTACTGTAAAGAGCTGCAGCAGGAGAGATACAGAGATACTGTACTGTAAAGAGCTGCAGCAGGAGAAACACAGAGATACTGTACTGTAAAGAGCTACAGCAGGAGAAACACAGAGATACTGTACTGTACTGTAAAGAGCTGCAGCAGGAGAAACACAGAGATACTGTACTGTACTGTAAAGAGCTGCAGCAGGAGAAACACAGAGATACTGTACTGTAAAGAGCTGCAGCAGGAGAAACACAGAGATACTGTACTGTAAAGAGCTGCAGCAGGAGAAACACAGAGATACTATACTGTAAAGAGCTACAGCAGGAGAAACACAGAGATACTGTACTGTACTGTAAAGAGCTGCAGCAGGAGAAACACAGAGATACTGTACTGTACTGTAAAGAGCTGCAGCAGGAGAAACACAGAGATACTATACTGTAAAGAGCTGCAGCAGGAGAAACACAGAGATACTGTACTGTACTGTAAAGAGCTGCAGCAGGAGAAACACAGAGATACTATACTGTAAAGAGCTGCAGCAGGAGAAACACAGAGATACTGTACTATACTGTAAAGAGCTGCAGCAGGAGAAACACAGAGATACTGTACTGTAAAGAGCTGCAGCAGGAGAAACACAGAGATACTGTACTGTACTGTAAAGAGCTGCAGCAGGAGAAACACAGAGATACTGTACAGTACTGTAAAGAGCTGCAGCAGGAGAAACACAGAGATACTGTACTGTAAAGAGCTGCAGCAGGAGAAACACAGAGATACTGTACTGTACTGTAAAGAGCTGCAGCAGGAGAAACACAGAGATACTGTACTGTAAAGAGCTGCAGCAGGAGAAACACAGAGATACTATACTGTAAAGAGCTGCAGCAGGAGAAACACAGAGATACTGTACTATACTGTAAAGAGCTGCAGCAGGAGAAACACAGAGATACTGTACTGTACTGTAAAGAGCTGCAGCAGGAGAAACACAGAGATACTGTACTGTAAAGAGCTGCAGCAGGAGAAACACAGAGATACTGTACTATACTGTAAAGAGCTGCAGCAGGAGAAACACAGAGATACTGTACTATACTGTAAAGAGCTGCAGCAGGAGAAACACAGAGATACTATACTGTAAAGAGCTGCAGCAGGAGAAACACAGAGATACTGTACTATACTGTAAAGAGCTGCAGCAGGAGAAACACAGAGATACAGTACTGTACTGTAAAGAGCTGCAGCAGGAGAAACACAGAGATACTGTACTGTAAAGAGCTGCAGCAGGAGAAACACAGAGATACTGTACTGTAAAGAGCTGCAGCAGGAGAAACACAGAGATACAGTACTGTAAAGAGCTGCAGCAGGAGAAACACAGAGATACTGTACAGTACTGTAAAGAGCTGCAGCAGGAGAAACACAGAGATACTGTACTGTGAAGAGCTGCAGCAGGAGAAACACAGAGATACTGTACTGTAGAGAGCTGCAGCAGGAGAAACACAGAGATAATGTACTGTACTGTAAAGAGCTGCAGCAGGAGAAACACAGAGATACTGTACAGTACTGTAAAGAGCTGCAGCAGGAGCAACACAGAGATACTGTACAGTACTGTAAAGAGCTGCAGCAGGAGAAACACAGAGATACTGTACTGTAAAGAGCTGCAGCAGGAGAAACACAGAGATACAGTACAGTACTGTAAAGAGCTGCAGCAGGAGAAACACAGAGATACAGTACTGTACTGTAAAGAGCTGCAGCAGGAGAAACACAGAGATACAGTACTGTAAAGAGCTGCAGCAGGAGAAACACAGAGATACAGTACAGTACTGTAAAGAGCTGCAGCAGGAGAAACACAGAGATACAGTACTGTAAAGAGCTGCAGCAGGAGAAACACAGAGATACAGTACAGTACAGTACTGTAAAGAGCTGCAGCAGGAGAAACACAGAGATACAGTACTGTACTGTAAAGAGCTGCGTTTGCTTGAATGCATTCCAACTTTGCGGGTGAAGAAATGCATTCATCCAGTATTCCCTATCTCCAAAATGACTCATTAGCAGCAGGGGCTTATTGCCAGCTTATCTCCTAACAAACACACATGCATGTTGCACACGCTAACACACATGCTTCCAACACACATGCATGTTGCACACGCTAACATTGAAACATATGTTTGAATTCATGCCTTCACATTGACTCCCTGCTGACTCCTGTCATGTTTATATTTATTATTTATTACTTCTCAATCTAGTGAGGGAAGATGAAACGACTTCATGATTCAGAAATAAACCTGGCATCATTAGTAAATCAGGGTGGTAAAGGTAAAGGTAAAGTCCCACTGATTAGAAGCATGGCAGGAGGAACTTGGTACTGATTTATCTGACATTATATGGGAAAGGAGTTTGTCGGTTGTGCAACTCTGCTCAGTTAATAGCAGACACCAGCTGATCCAATTTAAAGTTGCTCACCATCTCCACTACTCCAAGCAGAAATTACACAAGATTTATCCTACTGTATCACCACTGTGTGAAAGGAGTCAAGTGTCGGAGGGTACACTATCTCATGCCTTTTGGTTCTGCCCTTCACTAACGGGATTCTGGGCCAAAATATTTGACTGGTACTCTAAGGCCTACAAAATCGCACTTCAGCCGGAGGCAGAACTCACCATCTTTGGCTGCTCGGAGTCTTCTCTGAACTTCCCTACAGCTGTGCAACAGTCTTTGACACAAGGGACAACTGTTGCCAAGAAACTAATCCTGAAGGAATGGAAGTCCCCCTCCTCACCCTCTTTTAAACTGTGGCTGACTGATATGACCTCTGTTATACGGATGGAGAGACTTAGGTTCCTGAGGACTGACTCACTTAAGAAATTCTCTGCCATCTGGGACCCGTTTCTAACGTACCTCGTTGAGGTTGGGGGCGACGGGTGATTCGCCAGACTGGTTCCCCATGGATCCCCTGTGTGGGATCCTGGGCACAATACTTAGAAGCATATAAGCACCTTACAAGACTGGTAGCACGACGTCACACTGAATGTTGATAATGTGTTTTTGTTTGTTTGTTTTTTCTCTCTTTTGTTTTCCTGTTTCTGAGCCTGTTTGTCTTGTTCGTATATATATATTAAAATAAAAATAAAAGATATATATATATAAAAAAAAAAGTCCCACTGATTGTCACACACCTGAGTGCGCGAAATTTGTTCTCCGCATTTGACCGATCCCGTGGGGGAGCGGTGAGCGGCAGCAGTGCCGCACTCGGGAATCATCTAACCCCCCAATTCCAACCCTTTGATGCTGAGTGCCAAGCAGGGAGGCAAATGGGTCCCATTTTTATAGTCTTTGGTATGACTCGGCAAGGGATCGAACTCACAACCTCCCAGTCTCAGGGCGGACACTCAAACCACAAGGCCACTGAGCTGGGTGGTCTGAGTGTACTATAACCTCTGGTATTAACATTGACCATCACAGTAATCTCATGTCTCTGTGTTTCTCCCTACAGCCGGCCTGGCCTGCTGAATGCCAGTGACCCAGGCTACCCCTGGTTAGCGGACTCCTGGCCAGCCACCAGCCTGCCTGTCAACAGCAGCTCCGGGGGACCCAACGACCTGAGTAACTTTGGCCGAGGAGGTGAGTGAAGGTCTGCCCCCGGTGCCCTCCCAGGTGCTGTGCAGGGGGAGACGGACCATCAGAGATGAGGGATGATGACAGGATCTGCCAGGCACCCTGCCCTCCCCTCTATCGCACTACCGCTCCTGTTGTTCGTCATGTTCGCTCCCCCACCGGGCCTGCAGAGATGTATACTTGTATGCATATTGCATGTGCGTGTTTGGATATACATTTATATTTCACATGAGAGGACAGCTCGAGCATTAGCAGCAGGGCCTCAGCGCTGTCACCGGGCTGAGTAATGGCAAACAGTCCAGCCGGGTGTCACAGCCCATACCTCAGAGGCAGAGAATGTGAGGGGAGAGATGGGCAGAGGAGGCAGTGAGGGGGGGAAGATGGGTGTTTGAAAGGATGGTCCTGAGCAGCCAGTCGTGAAGGACAGGCGCAGCTTGACTGGCGCAGATGCGGACACTTCCGCCATGGCTCTACATCATCTCCCCTTCACTGGGCATGCAAACCATGCACTACAGAGAAGGTCTGCTTGGTCTCTCTCTCTCTCTCTCTCTCTCTCTCTCTCTCTCTCTGTCTCTCTCTCATCACATGTGCAGAGCAGCAGCATTATCGCTCATGTGCATGAAGAGAGAAGGGAGGCGATGGGGAGATCCGGACAGGACGGGGGGGAATGGGACACCAAGGCTGGGAGTCCGAGGGTTGGAATGCATGAATAACTGGGATGAATTTTTCAATGAGATGAATATGTTAAGTGGTGGATGTTAAGAGACGAGCTGACCCGAAAGCGCTGAACCACAGACTGTGATGTCTCGACATTTCAGGGCCTCCTTTGTGTGAAGCCCAGGTCACCGCAGGCCCGACGCGTCGTTAGACAGGGTTCTTCTCTTCATCTGCAATGAAGACCCAGTTTGCTCGTCCATGTCTCTTTTTAGGCTTTTCTTCACACACTCCAGGGTGACAGGTGATGTGAACATCTTGTATAAGGCAACTACATTCCTTTTGAACCCTCTATCTCCCTCCCTTCCTTTCTCCAGATCTCCCCAGCGGCCAAGGCGATAAGACGGGCACCATGCTCTCTGACGGAGCCATCTACAGCAGCATCGACTTCACCACCAAGTCCAACTACAACAGCCCCGGCCAAGCCTCCCAGGCCACTCCCTACGCCACCACCCAGATCCTCCACTCCAGCAGCATCCACGAGCTGGCTGTGGACCTGCCCGAGGCCCAGTGGAAGGCCTCGCTCCAGGCCAAGCAGGAGATGGCCAACCTGGGCTACTCGTTGCCCGACAAGAACTCCTGCAATAACAGTAAGGCGTTTGCGGGGATGTCGGTGCCCTTTGTGTTTGTGAGGTTCAGTAAATGTTTACATGTATGTCATTATCAGCTGCAGCCCTGCTCTGATCTTCATGAATGACGGCATCAGAAAGCCCGTAGAGGGAAAGAGCAGATTAGGCATTTTCTGCACTACCTCATTCACCCCCCGGCTCACGAGCTCCGTGTGGTGACGTGACAGCAGTTTGCAGTTTAATGCCCATTATTTCAGCACACGTCTCTGAAGCTGTGCTAACCCCACTGTCTGCGGAGGGGAGGCTGTGTTTGAAAGAGTCATTTTTCCCCCAGCCGACATCATCTTGGTTGCTCTCCAAGGTTGAGTAAACACCTCATGAAGGAGTAGTGCAGTTAAGTCAACCATCCATTTCCTTGAGGTTTTCACGATGGCACGACTCCTCCTTTCAGTTTCAGAGTAATTGCCTATTCATTTTAGCTGGGCTAATATTTAAGAAAATAATCCAAATTAATTACCGTGGATTTGATGCTGGATCCTTTTTAAAGCGGAGTTTCATACTTTAGGGCTAATGAGTATTCCTAGGCTGTATTCTAATACATATTTATGATCTCATTTTCCAACAGTCTAAAACAGATTAATTATACGTTTTACTGAGTACCCCTAATGCAAAGAATCTTTAAAAACTCCTTTCCTAATTCTCCCTGGCATTACTTTAAGAAGTAAGATTATATACTCTTATATATGATATCTCTCTTGAAGGGAAATGGTAATAAATTAAAAACTCCACCGCTGGACTCATTTACTCGATCCCATTTCATGAATTGAAGAGTTTTGTGAATGATTATTTCCATGTTTTTAATTTGAGCCTTTCTATCAAAGGTGTACAGCACCATAGCATCTTTGATACGTTGCGTACAAATGAGAAAGTGAATGAATGGTTAAATAAATTAGCTTCGTTGAATATATGATCCCTGAATGGTGGAGACGTGTGTAAAAGCGAATGTCTACTGCTTGCTTGTTGCTCTAACTGCATGTTTGCATGTGCTTGTGCTAACTGCCAATCACCTGACGCCACTGTAATTCTTGCCCTTTAACCTCCTCCACTATAGCACTCCTTTTCATTCCTGACTACCGATTGGCCGATGGATTGTCTAATAGAATACCACACAACCAATCACAAGATTTCAGCACCACCAGCTCTCACAACAGCTCAGAGCGAAGCGGCAGTCTCTCAGGTTGGTTTCTGACGCGGCAGGGAACTCTGGGATGTCTCTGGGGCTCTGCCGCTTGACTTTATGATTGACTGATTTCTTAATTGCTTTATCGATCTGTTATTTGCATGTACAAACCTGACATCTAAGGGATACTTTTTTATTAACACAGTCCCTCTCCCTCACCAGTAATGCTTTGCTCAGCTCCCACTGCTTACAGTTCGTTGCGTGTGAATGATATGTACGGTAGTTAAACGAATGTTGATGAGGATGAAAATGTGTTGTTGTTGTTGTTGTTTTAATATGAGGGTTGGAGTACATCAGATAGCCAAGTTTTGATGTTGGATAATGTATGACTTGATACAGTATGAAAGTATGAGTATGAAAAAACTAAATATCGGGGTGTCTGGTTAGTGTAGAGGTAAAACCACTCGCCTACCGCCGCAGAGACCGGGGTTCAATTCCTGACAGCGGTACTTCCGGCTTGGTCAGACGCTCCTACAGACACAATTGGCTACATCTGCGGGTGGGAAGCCGGTGGGGTATGACTCCTGGTCACTGCACTGCTCGGGGGGTGGTGGAGGAACTGGGGGGAATAGCGTGATCCTCCCACGCACTACGTGAGGCCGGTGAAACTCCTCACTGTCAGGTGAAAAGAAGCGGCTGGCGATGTATCGGACGAAGCATGTGCTAGTCTGGCTCTCCCCAGATCAGCAGAGGGGGTGGAGCAGTACAATGTTGGAGAAAAATCAGAAAAAAAAGAGAGAGATATTTAAATGTCTGAAGGTGCGAATACTGGGTTTCTGCCGTTACTGCCGGGCTTTGCAAAGGCGTTGTCTCCCGCTGTGTGTGTGTGTGTGTGAGCAGACTGGAATAGTGGCAGAGGGACTCTTTGTGACAGAGTGGACTCTACACATACACACACCATTAGAGACGCTTGGCTGGCTAAAGTGGCAAAAATGCCTCCCTTTCTCTCTCCTCTCCTAATGGTGGCCGACGACACTAAAACCCGTGTTCAGAGAATTACAATGTCATTTATAGGACACAGAGGCAGCCTCTGCCTGCCTCCCCTCCACTCTCCTCTTTAATCCAGTTACAACCCACTGCCTTAACTGGTCTCTAATTCAATGCTCTGGCACACAGTGGGCTGGAGAGGGGATGTGAAGTGGCCATGCCTTGCAGGCAGATTCCTCCCATAGACTCCACGCAGGTTATAGTGAAGGAGGCTCTGACTGGCTCGCGTACTCGTTTCTCTCAGACTGAGAGAAACATAACGAACAAGAGATATCAAGAGAGAGTTTAACACCGTAGCAGAGGATATGCTTTAAGATGGAGCCAAGATACATGCAGCTTATGTGAATATTTCCAGAGGAGGGCAAAGACGAAGACAAAAAGTGCTTCATGACATGCATTTTATTTGCATGTCTTGAGATATTTTTCCTTGAAATGTCAGAACTATATTTGGATATCATAATTTGATTCACCTGTATAATTAAACAGGAGTTATGCCCTCCCATTTACCCTTGCAAAGTAGCCCTGAAGCATTGGTGTGAGTGAAGAAATGTGCACTGTGTGATGCTGCCTGCTAAACACAGGACTCATACAGTACCTGCCATCATTTAGGGATGCAGGTGAAGGGCATTGCTACTTAGATGGCAAACAAATGAGAGAGAATAAGATAGAAAGCGATAGATGGATGTACAGTATATCATGGATTAACAGTGCCATAAGAATGAATTGTTGAACAAAAGATGTACTTGATTCCATAGTACACTCGTAGTGATCAAGGGATAAGCACCAAGATAAGATCAACACCATTTTCTATGTGCTACATACAGTGCAGCTCACAGCAGTGAAGGGGATTTGAATCAGCACAAACTGAGCTTTGATTCAGACTTCAGCTCAAGTAAAGCTCGGCATTTGAAGAGGGGAAAAGTTGCTGCTCTCCCTCTGAGGAGATGCAGGGAATAATGAATGTCAGGTCTGAAGGAGGAGAGCCAGATGAAAAGAACTAGAAATAGAGCAGCTTTCATGGCAGCGTAGAGAGCTCCACTGGGGACGCCGAGCTGCTCATTAAAAACTAGCGTATAGGAGAGAAGAGGTAGCTGCCTGGTGTTTTCTGTAGCATTTTCAGGCTCCAAAGACCCCCCTCTCCCCTCTCCCCTCTCCCCTCTCCCCTCTCCCCTCCACGCACTCTGAAAGACGCCCCTCTCCCCTCTCCCCTCTCCCCTCTCCCCTCTCCCCTCTCCCCTCCACGCACTCTGAAAGACCCCCCTCTCCCCTCTCCCCTCTCCCCTCTCCCCTCCACGCACTCTGAAAGACGCCCCTCTCCCCTCTCCCCTCTCCCCTCTCCCCTCTCCCCTCCACGCACTCTGAAAGACCCCCCTCTCCCCTCTCCCCTCTCCCCTCTCCCCTCTCCCCTCCACGCACTCTGAAAGACGCCACTCTCCCCTCCACGCACTCTCTCACTCTGGCTTCATACAAAGATAATGACGTTCATCCATGGTTATATGAGTGGGGGGGGGGGGGGGGGGGGGGCACAGACACTTGTGCATCTGCATTCTCCATCTCTCATCTCATTATGTAACATGTCATATTCTGGGTTGATTTTGTTGGACTTCACAATGGGGAATGTTATCACAGTAACCCATAAACTGCACAAACCTATTTGTATGAATTATGATAAATGACTGTCAGTTATTTGGACGTCCTATTTGAAATGATTCTCCCACTCCTAAGTTATATCTGGCTGCAGTGCCGAGTCCTTCTGGAGTCTCCATCCTGTGGCTTTCCCCCTCAGCACTGACGCACCCAATGAAAACAAAGCAAGCTCAAGGCTATGCAGCCCTACAGTTATAGGCGGGGAGCGCCCAAACCTTACGTATAAATACCCAACTGCATGTCTATATTTAGTATTAGCTCCTCTTTGAAGAGAGGCCCAGTTTTGTCAGAGGAGATGGCTTTGCTGTGTAATTCCTGTGTAGCTCCTAGCCACAGCCTCTCTCTCTGTATTTTTCATATTTGGGGTGAGCTGTTGTAGTCCTAGTGCCAGACCATCCTTCCCCAGAAGAGGCTCCTTTACAATATTGATGGCTTGTCTTGTGTGTGTGTGTGTGTGTGTGTGTGTGTGTGTGTGTGTGTGTGTGTGTGTGTGTGTGTGTGTGTGTGCGTGTGTGCGTGTGCGGGAGGGGGGAGGGGTTGATTGAACAATCACGTCAACTCACCATTTATTGGTAAAAGTCGAGCCTCGCCCAGAGGTATGATTAGGAAACCCAATTACTTTCAGACTGTGCTTACAATGTGGTGCCTCCTGCCTTGGGCTTACACTGTGGTGCCTCCTGCCTTGGGCTTACACTGTGGTGCCTCCTGCCTTGGGCTTACACTGTGGTGCCTGGTACCTTGGGCTTACACTGTGGTGCCTCCTGCCTTGGGCTTACAATGTGGTGCCTGGTACCTTGGGCTTACACTGTGGTGCCTCCTGCCTTGGGCTTACAATGTGGTGCCTCCTGCCTTGGGCTTACACTGTGGTGCCTCCTGCCTTGGGCTTACAATGTGGTGCCTCCTGCCTTGGGCTTACACTGTGGTGCCTGGTACCTTGGGCTTACACTGTGGTGCCTCCTGCCTTGGGCTTACACTGTGGTGCCTGGTACCTTGGGCTTACACGGTGGTGCCTCCTGCCTTGGGCTTACAATGTGGTGCCTCCTGCCTTGGGCTTATACTGTGGTGCCTCCTGCCTTGCGCTTACACTGTGGTGCCTCCTGCCTTGGGCTTACACTGTGTTGCCTGGTGCCTCCTGCCTTCTTAAGCTGTGTTCACACCGAGATATTTATTTTTCGCTCTGTCGCTCGATTCAACCCTTTGGAATCGCTCTGTCGCTGTGTTTAAATCGCTCGTCAACAGGCACACGTATTGACGGACATCTGGGGGCTATAACGTTACGCAATGTCATGATGTTTGTCCACTACGAGCCACTGTAGTTGTTTACAAGCTAAGCCTATGAGCGTGCTCCTAACGCGAACTCTATACCGGTAGTACAGACTTCACTTCATGTCAGCTGTCAGCCTGTCAATCAGTTGTCAATGTGGTTTGTTGCCACACAATAAACCAGCGGTTTGTTCCAAGCCAGTGTGATCCTTGACTCACTCTCACACGGCAGCTAATCAGCGTTGAACAGCGAGCGACTGATGCCAGCGTAATTTCGCTCGAGTTGGGATATTTCATCTCGGGCGACGAGCGACTTTTCGCCCTATCGCTCCGTCTCTGTCGCTCGGACGGCCAGCGATTTTTCTCCCGGGCGAATATACGCTCAATCGCTCGTTTGCATTGACTTTGTATGTAAACTCGATGCCAGCGAAAAACTTTAATAGGTCGGTGTGAACGCACCTTTACACTGTGGTGCCTCCTACCTTCTTACACTGTGGTGCCTCCTGCCTTCTGTCACTGTGGTGCCTCCTGCCTTGGGCTCACAGTTGTTTCGTTTAGGACTCTCATTCTTTTTTAATCTTATTCTGACACCCCTCTCTCCTCCTCATGCCCCATATTTTGCCTACTGCCCAAACAGTTTGGCCATGCAGTTATCTTTTCCCCGCTCAAAGAAAATACATTTGTTTCTTGTAACAGAATAATACTATATACTGTATAGCACCTTTCATATACAATGTGCAGCTCAAAGTGCTTTACATCAATAGAAGGCAGATAAAAGACAGATACAAATATACAATAATATAAAAGAAAATCAAAATGCATTGCATTAAAATAATTAAATAATAATTAAATACTCCCACTTTTAGATGCACATTGTGAGTGAACCCATGTGTGTTTTCTACTCTTGAGCTCATATTTCAGATCAGATCTCATGGCCGAAGGCACATGACAATCATAGATTCTCCTCTTGGTCAAAGACCTCACCATCCACAGATGGATGAGAATCATACAGGGAAAAGCTCTGTCACCTCCCACATCAAGTGTTCACTCGTGCAATTAAGCATTAGACCCTGTCAGCTATGTTAGGATCCTGAACAGAAACCGTTACCGTTAAAAGCTACTGTATTTAAAAGCTAAGCTGAAAAGATACTTTTTCAGCATTTGCATGCTTACAGAGCCCGCCTCTCTGATATTGTTTGGGAGGGTGTTCCACAGGTTTTTAACAAACAAGCAGGAGAAGACCTGAGGGCTCTTGATGGAATGTAGAGCAAATGTTAAAAAAGAATTGTCATATATATCGTACAGCATTTCTGATTTGCTTCATTTGGCTTCTATGCGGATCAATATAAATGTATCTGATTGGTTCTGTACGTTTCTTTTGATGACATTGACCTCATTTGTAGATGAGCTTGAGTCAAGTCACATGTATTAGATTGCATGATGTTACATTGGAGGAGATGTAAGTTTCCTTCAACAGGAGCCTTTTCATGGCACTGGGGAAAGTGATTACAGGCCTTTGGCAGTGAGGGTTAACCAACAGATGACAGATACAAATGTACAACAGAGTCTCCCAAAGATGGCTTCCACTAGCCATGTGTGGCCGGCGACGTCAGCCTGGGGGGGTTTCTGGATTGAGACATTCTATAACCTGCCACAACTGGATTCATACATGCAAGTTTCTCTCACCACTTCCATGCACACAATGAGAAACATGGGATAGGATAGTCATATAATAATAGTACAGTAGGCTATATGCCATTTGGTGGCTGCTTTCATCCAAAGATTCTCACAAAACCATGAGTGAATACGTTTTGAGCATGGCTGACATGTCCTCTAGCCATTGACTTGCAGAAGACTGCAGTACCTCACCTTTATAGTTGTTTGAATCAGAGAGAGCAGGCTGGCAGGAGGTACAGTTTAATTATAGAAAGGGAGAGTGCTTTGCCCTATATTGCCACAGTTTGTCAGCTGAATAGACTGGCTAGGAAAGAATAGAAGATCCTTTTTGATTGCTTTGTTGAGATTCCACCCCCCCTTAATATTTTATTAGCCAACTGATTTCTTGATACAAAGACTGACCTATGTGACAGCAAAAGCAAACTATTAAATGCATTTTGAGGTTGTAAGTACAGGTACACCGTTTGCAATTGCAAGCTTTTGAGTAAAATAGACTCGCATTTTGGAGTTGTGCTGGAATCTGACCCTGGTGAATAGTTTGTTTTCCATCACTAAGTCATGCCCTTCAGGTAGATGTGTAGATATGTACCTCTGCTTTTGAAAATGGATTTGCGCTGTAAGTCAAATGTCATTTTGTGGAGAAGAAGAAGGTTTCTTCCACAATGATCAAATGGTATAAAAGCCAGTATTGACCTGGCCTTAGCTGGCAGATTTATAAAGATGGATGGAGTCGTGGAGAAGCTGCTGTAGGAGGGCTATGAGTGGAAATGGATGGGTTAGCGGCTCTCTGGTGTAATAAAAGAAATGAAAGTAGTAATAGACTCTCAGTGAATTCCATTAGGGCCATACTGACACTACACAAGCCATTCATTATGATGATGGCGTGAAGTGAGATCTTTCATTGTGGAACCCAAAGCCTGGTGTGAAAGGGGACACTGAGGGATGGGTGAAGCACAAAGGTCTGCCTCGGCCTCGTTTACTGTCGCTTTCTCCTGTTTCTATGGAGATTTGAGGCTTTTCAGCCAATCAATCAGTGGAAGAAGCATGCTTTTCATCAAGCAACCTTGAGCTTCTCTATGTACGCGCTGACAGGCAGCAGCCCATTGAAATCTGGTGTTTGAAATTGTGCACGACTTTCCAAGGGTAGGCGATGCCACACTTGACTTAAAATGGATCTGTATTTCTAAGTACAGGATGTGGAATAAATTGACTTTGTTTAGAATACTTATATGTTATCTGGGTGACGGCAAATAATTCGCAAAGCTATCAAACCTGTATGTTAGCATTTTCCTTTTTTACAATTTCATTGAATGTGAATCTTGTCTCTCCGTTTGAAGGTGGAAAGGGAGGCAAGAAGAAGAAGACCAAGGCTGGTCCCAAACCCAACAAGGCCAACGGGTCCAACTGGGCCAACGTTCCCCTGCCCCCTCCCCCTGTTCACCCTCTCCCCGGCACTGAGATGGACCACTATCCTAATGATCACCATGACGGAGGAGGGTGAGGATGCCTTCTAACTTCTCCTCACAGAGATGTTCAACACTACAAATAATGTGTGCTGCATCCTTTGTGCTGTGATGGCAGATGTTTCTTCTCCATGCCACCTTGGTAGTAGGGGAACAAGTTACTGGCTTGCTTGAAAGAACAAGACGGTGCTTGTGGATGTGAATGATAACAGCAGCCAGTTGCTGTGTGTACTGTAATAACAGGGTTCTGCTCTCCTCCAGACTGTCTGTTTTCTCTGCGGCTAATTACTGTCGTACAGTACATCTGGAGGAGACCTGAACAATCAATGTGTGTACGGTCTCCTCAGGCACACATACATACACCCGCGCGCGCGCGCACACACACACACACACACACACACACACACACACACACACACACACACACACACACACACACACACACTCACCTACAGATGGTTGCAGATCAATCTCTCTGCTGATCCTGTCTTCAGCAATCTAAGGGAAAACTTCATGACTGGAAAACATTGTTCTAGCAGTCTCCCGCTGCTAGTACCGCAGAGGCACACAGATGGTTTCAGATTAATCTATTTGCTGAATCCCATACTGAAAAAACAACAAAATCATAATTGCATAGTTCCGGGGGGGGGGGAGAGAGAGAGAGAGAGAGACTAGAGGGGGGAATGTATCCACAGGGAGTGATATCTACAAACTGAGACTGAAGTAGAAAGAAAAACTTTCTAGATATTTGATGCAAAACCAATCACTTATTTACAAGATTCAGATTCAGATTCACTTTAATAGTAATTAGATTACAAAAATACGGTAAGTAATTCGATTACAAACGTAAGTAATTCGATTACAAATGAGGAATTTGACTTAGTGCAAGTACAGTATGCAGCGCAGCGGTCACATCAATAGTAGAGACGAAGCAATACTGAAAAACAATTACAAAATATGAAGTGCCAAATGCATGTGTGTGTGGGGGCGGGGTAGGATATTGACTGTGCGGGGGCGACCCCGGCCCGTTACTGAGTCTGTTGTGCTCAGGGGGCATAGGCGGGGGCATTGATAAAGTCCTTATTTTGTTTAACTCTAGGCTAATTATCCAACTGGTTCAACAGGGTGTACTGAAACATTGCTCTATACCTTCTCATTGAGTCAATCCTGCTCATTCCCAAACATACTACAGTACTATGCTGTACATACACACTAAGTGTCTGATTGAAGTGATAGTGTGTGTCTCTCTCTGGTCCAGTAGGTGCTCTGTCCTCTCCCACTCCCATTTCCAATCTGGGAGAGTCATCTGCTTTAATAGGCTCTCTGGCAAATGAAGAGACCTGTGCACTGTAAATCTGAGGCTGCTCTTAATGGCAGCAGATTAAAACAGTTATGTCCTATGGAGTGTGCACTGACAAATTCCTTTAATGAACATTTTCTTTATGACCAGTATTATTTCAGCATGTATAAGCACAGTTATGGGGGATTGAAGCCTGAGGACCTCTGTACCTCCACTCAGGACTGTCATATAACAAATTCTTTGCAAAGTTTGACAAGGTCACACTCACAAAGCTTCATGCGTGTGAGTTATTTGTTTATAGTGCAGTTACCTGTTTCCAAGGGCACTACTGCTGTGAAAGTACAGCTACAGTGGCCGTGGTAATGGATGGATCTTTCTGTTTGTTTGCACCCGTAAGAGTCCAACAGATGTCAACGATGTAAAATGAAAGCAGAGAATTCCAATGATATTATTTTCATCACTCTATGACCAAAACTCACTGAACTAGCAGCCAAAGAAAAACACTTACTTACAGTGTACTTACTGCTGTGGCGGAAATAGTGCAATCTGTAGCGTACATGAGTAATCATTGTTTAGCGCAGTGGTTCCCAAACTTTTTTCTGGGGACCCACTTTTTAAAGATGACAAACTATCATGACCCAATTCACAATACGCCTTATCTATTCTCAGTAAAACAATATATTTTCAATAAAAAAGACTGGAAGAAATTCTGCAAATTTATTTGGCAACCCAAATAAAATCTCCTGGGACCCACTTGTGGGTCCCGACCCAGGTTTTGGGAAACACTGGTTTAGCGTATATGAATTCCTATTTGATCCATATTCGTTTTTTTGCCCCCATTACATTTGTGATTGTGAGAATATTTGTGGAGTAAACTTATCTTCTGACCCCCAGGTATGAGAGTGATGGTTGGGGCCCGCCCATGCCCGTGCAAACCTACCTTCACCAGGGCATGGAGGACGAGCTGGAGGAGGAGGAGGAGAGGGTTCCCACACCACCCATCCGGGGGGTGGCCTCTTCCCCAGCAGCAGTGTCCTTTGGCCAGCAGTCCACCGCCACCCTCACCCCTTCCCCCCGAGAGGAGATGCAGCCCATGCTCCAGTCACATCTGGATGAGCTGACGAGAGCATACCAACTGGACATGGCAAAACAGACATGGTAAGCACGTTAAAATGTCATATTAAAATGGCATTTACTCTACAGAGTCAAGGTGGGTAACCTTTGACCCCTAAACTTTGGAGGAAATACAGTTACCGAACTGAATTTTCTTCAGTTATTGCTTGTACTACACTCTCAAAGTAACCTTAACTTGTTTGTTGGGAGTCTAATATGGTTTGTTTGGTTTTGTAACGTTATTAAGAAAAGCACCGTATAAATGCTTACAGTATAGAGACAGTCGGTCTGTGTGGGAGCACCCACAAAATGTTATACGGCTGGCGCGCGAGTGGGGCAAAACCGCCCACATCTCAATGGGCTGACTCACCAAAGGACGGTGCTGCGGCTCTACACTACAGGATTGGGGATTCTAGAGCAGAACACAAGATGTCTGTTCAGATGATGTGCGTTTACTGCGCAAGTTAAATCCCCGATCGTGTCTGCCTGGGCTGGCCTAGCAGCTGAATGCTAATTATGCTGTATGGAGAGAACAGGGGGATTTACCCCACCCTGACCACGCCCCCAGCCAGCTAACCCAGCTTCTATGATGAGACATCGCCTCAACCTATACCATATACTGTATATGGTTATTATAAAAAAGAAACCTATTGCTGTTATTTTAAAATGCTTACTGTACATTTTGTCCTATGTTTATTGCTTTAAGGATTTATTTTGGTTCTATAATATCCTTCATGTCATGTGTGTAGTCACGCATTGTGCTGTGGTGATATACCCATTAATCATTTCATTTTAATGGGCCCATGCTACCACTTAGGCAACTACTGTATGTTTCCCACTCTATAAGAGACACACAATTCTTACCCACGCTTGTTTACTCCACACACACACACATACACACACACACACACACACACACACACACACACACACACACACACACACACAAACACACCCCCGTGCGGCACATTCCATTGTAGTGGTGCTCATGCAAGGCAGATGAAGGCCATGCTTCATGCTGTCGGCATGGCAGAGAGAATGAGAGACTGGCATCCATTCATAATAGTGTAGGGAGGTGGAGGGGGGGGGGCATGGAAGCCTTGTCAGGAAGGAGATGTCATGTTACCCAGTAATGACTATGTTGGTTAGGGAGCATCTCTGACAACAGGAGAGGCCCAGTAATTACAACCAAATCCCAGTGCAAACCGCCTCAAAGATCGCACTCCTCAAACATGCGCGGCTGTCAGCGGAGCGGGCTGCCTGTGAGGTGACAGCCTTGTGTCGACAGGCCTGGAGAGCGTGCCTTTGTACCGGCTACAGCTGCAATTAGTGGGTCATTGTGTTAGCATGCGAGCGGCACCGTAGAATTAGTGGAATTGTCCAAATGTATTCAGCGCGTCGGATGCGAGAGGGGTCTCTAAAATTAGATTGACAGTTTCACTCTCCTTTCTTCATGCCGTCCCGTCTTTCATTGAATGCCATATTTCCTTTATTTTGTCTGCATTCGTCGGCCCTCCACATTCCTGGCTGTGTACAGATGTGCATACTGCATACCAGCAGGGTCATGACAGCCAGGCCGCTGTCTCTCTGTCTCCCATGCAGGCACATGCAGAGCGGCTCTCTCCCTCCCCAGGCTCCGGCCCCTCCGGTGGGCTATGTGTCCAGCACACTGGTGTCTGACCTGGAGACTGACCTGCCGGACGACGAGGACGAAGAGGAGGAGGAGGAGGAGGATGAAGGCTACGGGGCCAGGCATCCCCGCGGCATTGAGCACACACCAGGCTCCAGCATGGACAACCTGGACAGCTCTTTAACAGGTGAGATACACAACCTCGTCCCATGGTTTAGTTGGAGTCCATATTACCTTTCTGTCTTTCTGATGTACACAATGTGAACTGTAGTATATTCCACACGGTGGCTCAGTGGTTAGCACTGTTGCCTCACAGCAAGAAGGTCCCAGGTTCGAACCCCGGTCCATCCCAGGTCCTTTCTGTGTGGGTTTTGCATGCTCTCCCCGTGTTTGTGTGGGTTTCCTCCCACCATCAAAGACATGTATGTTAGGGTTAATACTCCTGTCAGTGCCCCTGACCAAGGCAATGGCAAAAGAACTGCAGTTGGTCCCCGGGCGCTGTACTGCAGCTGCCCACTGCTCCTAGTTCTAGGAAGGTTTCTAGTATAAACGATAACATCACATTAACTTCACTTCATTCTGGTTTTCCCCTCATATTTCCCAATGGAAACGTATCATTTCACCAAAACAGAAATTAATTATGCTGTCATTCCCCATTATATGTTAGGTACTTTTCAGTCAGCATCTGATTTCAATGTTTTAATTCTAATGCTACTGGCTGTGATCAACTCATTATGTGTAGGTATAAAATGTATTCTGGTCCCGCTGTTGTTTTGTCTTGTTTTGCAGTCAACAGATTGTTGTCCGTAACATGTTCTTTTACGAGCCTGTTATGTGCTCATTGGTATGTGAACATGCTTACTGACTATGCCTCAATCAGGTTTTTTCGAGCACTTTTGGCAGACTCTGGGGAATTATAATTATCGCCTCCCAAAAAGAGATAAGAAAGTCCATGAATTTTAAACAGGATAGTGAGAGGGAAATTAAGAGGGAGAGGCAAGGCGAGCAGGGGTGAGTGACTGTGATTTAACTCGCACACGGCGCCGGAGCCAGCGACCGCCGCCCATATCTTTCCTAGGAGATTTGAAATAAATTTCACGTGCGGCATATTCCATTCCAGACCAGAGGCACCATTTCCATTTTTACAACTCGCTGAAAGCTTTTACAGCCGTCTGTCGGAGGGGACATCTGAAGGGCATGACATTGGAACGGTGGAGACAGCGGGGCTGGGTCCCTCGTTGCTGCTCTCGCACAAACTGACCAGGCCCCTCTAGCCCTCTCTAAACGCCAGGTTCAAACTGACCAGGCCCCTCTAGCCCTCTCTAAACGCCAGGTTCAAACTGACCAGGCCCCAGTAACCCTCTCTAAACGCCAGGTTCAAACTGACCAGGCCCCGCAAGCCCTCTCTAAACGCCAGGTTCAAACTGACCAGGCCCCTCTAGCCCTCTATAAACTACAGGTTCAAACTGACCAGGCCCCTCTAGCCCTCTCTAAACACCAGGTTCAAACTGACCAGGCCCCTCTAGCCCTCTCTAAACTACAGGTTCAAACTGACCAGGCCCCACAAGCCCTCTCTAAACTACAGGTTCAAACTGACCAGGCCCCACAAGCCCTCTCTAAACACCAGGTTCAAACTGACCAGGCCCCTCTAGCCCTCTCTAAACTACAGGTTCAAACTGACCAGGCCCCACAAGCCCTCTCTAAATGCCAGGTTCAAACTGACCAGGCCCCTCTAGCCCTCTCTAAACTACAGGTTCAAACTGACCAGGCCCCACAAGCCCTCTCTAAACACCAGGTTCAAACTGACCAGGCCCCTCTAGCCCTCTCTAAACTACAGGTTCAAACTGACCAGGCCCCACAAGCCCTCTCTAAAGACCAGGTTCAAACTGACCAGGCCCCTCTAGCCCTCTATAAACTACAGGTTCAAACTGACCAGGCCCCACAAGCCCTCTATAAACTACAGGTTCAAACTGACCAGGCCCCACAAGCCCTCTGTAAACTACAGGTTCAAACTGACCAGGCCCCACAAGCCCTCTATAAACTACAGGTTCAAACTGACCAGGCCCTACAAGCCCTCTGTAAACTCCAGGTTCAAACTGACCAGGCCTCTCTAGCCCTCTGTAAACTCCAGGTTCAAACTGACCAGGCCTCTCTAGCCCTCTGTAAACTACAGGTTCAAACTGCAGGGGTGTTTTTGAAAAATGTCCGGGATCGGGCCATCGTGTACTGTGGGGACAGGAGGTGATACAAAATGCCGACATAGCGCGACCCCGTGACATGTTCTATCTATCTTCTAGCTCTTCCAACAAGGCAAAAAACAAATACGCATGATAGGTATTTGGAAATGGATGAGTGGAAAGGTACAGAGAGAATATGTGAAGCTAGGAGAGCTGAGCTGGTCGAGACAGAGAGAGAAGGGCGGTAGCAGCGTTGACACCGTTGCTTGCTGCTCTTCTCTGTCGGTGGCAGGCCTAAACAGTAGTTTTCCATGGGATGATGGAGCCGAGGCTGTGGTGGCGCTGACACATGCTACTGCTGATATATTTAGAGGAATACAAAGCAGCGAGCGGCTGCTAATCTGCTGCATCTCTCCCCCACTGTATTACTCTGCAGACAGCACTATTTCTTCTTATCTCTCTGTGAGGCTGCCTCGCTCACCCATCCTCTGACAACACAGACATGGACCCAGCTCCCGGGTTAGCGGGAGGAGCACAGGGAGGATGTGGGGGGGGGGGGGGGGGGACTGTGGAGATTTATAGTGGCCACCAGTTTGAGGCTGTGTAAAGAGGGGGCTAGGAGTGATAGATTTGTCATTGTTTTAATAATATGGAAATAGGTCTGTTTTCTTAATGTTTCACCAAAGGCCAGTAAATCAAACATTCTCCCCGCTGCCCCAGAAAAAAAGCCCCAAGCCTCTCCTCTGGGGCCATTTTTCACCAGCAGATCGTCTGTTTCGGGCTTTCCAATGTGTTATTCTGTGCTCTGAGATAATACAGCACATTTCTCAATAGATCAATGTAAATCCTGATCGTCTGGCGGGCATCGGCGGGCCCGTGTTTTGTCTGAGCCAGAGAGCTGAAGTGAACACACGGGTATTAGCGGGCTTTGCGCGTCGAGCAGCAGGTATAGGTGGCGTAAAGCAGAGATGTGCTGGTGGGTAAGTTATGTCTACAATGAGTTGAGAGCTGGGCTGTTCTGGGCGATTACTCTGCCATAAAGCCTTGCCAGCTTTGTGAGGAGCAGGGTCACGTCTCTCGACGGCAGGTAGAGACGCCTGCTCGTCAGGGGGAATGATTTCGCCGCTTAACGACATGCAGATGAGGCTCTCTGTCGGTATAAATCTGTTTTAGTGGCAGGAGGGACCCAGGCTGGATTTTACTGTCCCCGACCAGCTCCCATTTACCAGCCTTGGTCTGTTAGCGCGTGGAGGACCGGAGGTTTTTAGAGTACATGGCTTGGCCCATTGCTCTGGTTCAAGACATGATAAAATGACAGATGATCCACAGAGCAAACCTTGGTCCTGGGCTAAGGGAAAAAAATCCACAATTCTAGGACGGGGTGTCATGATTTCAATTCTACATGGGGGTTCAATTTCGATCATTGATATCACACAAGCAGAATTGCAATTGTCCCAGTCTTTCTTTCTCTCTCCACCCTCTCCTCCCTAGTTGCACATGCCCAAAGAAAACAAAAATAAACAACAATGACAACACAGCGTAGCTGCTAGTTAGCGAGCTCACCGGTAGCCTGCAGCAGCTGCATGCAGAAACAACAGAACCGGAAAATCCTTCTGCTAGTGGTGTCACCAGGGTCTTTCTTTCAGGGTATACGCCCCAAATATAATCTTTGAGTCTTGATCTTCACAAATCAAGACTTGATAGTCTAACAATGGCATAGGGTCTGTGATGAAAAGAAAAAAGGTTTAAATCGAGAATCGAATTGAATCGTGACCTTAAAATCGAAAGGCAAATCGAATCGTGGATTTTGGAGAATCGTGACACCCCTAGGGCAAAAAGAGAAAACTAGATAGATTTTCTCTAAATCAATGTTACAGTGATTACAGTTTGAGTGGAGTGCTATTTCTGAGAATAGAAGTGGTCCAGAGGTGCAGCAGTAGTTGGTGGCAGAGGGCAGCTGAGAAGTCATTCTGTGTGATGTGATTTGCTGAGGCAGTGTTCCTCAGCTGAGCCGGACGAGCTGGAAGCTTCAGTGCTTTGGCTGGCACTGCCTATACTTCATTATCTGCTCTATTCTTTGTGGGAGGATTGGACCCAGCGGAATTGCTGTCTTTCTTTCTTAGAGAAAAACTCAGAGAAAAGAATTTCAAAGAAAATAGCTTGGCAAGATAGAGGACTGAAAGTAGTTACTGCCTGTGGATTTCAGTTATTGCTGTAAAAATGGAATGTGTAAGGAGTTCTCCGCCTTATGCAAGCTTATAGTTTATAGAAGTTTCCTTTAATCTGTGAGGATTTCACTGTAGTAGGGGTGTGAAGCTGGTGAGATGTTAGCTGTTGAAGGCACAGCTCCCTAAGGTCACATGCAGTGGCTAAATAAACGCATCTTGGAGATAATGTGGCTGAAGAAAAGCATTTGCCTACCACTGCGGAGCCCCGCGGGTTCAATTGCCGGCAGCGGTACTTCCGTCTTGGCCAGACGTACTTACAGACACAATTGGCCGTGTCTGCGGGTGGGAAGCTGCACTAGCGCCTCCTCTGGTCAATTGAGGTGCCTGTTCAGGGGGATGGGAACTGGGGGGAATATTGTGATCCTCTCATGCGCTATGTCCTGCGGTTGAAACTCCTCGCTGCTCGGTGAAAAGAAGTGGCTGCTGACTGCACATGTATCGGAGGAAGCATGTGCTAGTCTACAACTCTCCCCAGATCGGCAGAGGGAGTGGAGCAACGACCGGGACAGCAGGGGGAATTGGCCAAGTACAATTGAGGAGGTAATGGGAGAAAAATCCGAAGGGAAAAAAAGATGTAGACTCGCAGATGGAGAAAATGGAAACACTTTCAAGCGGATATCCCAAAGTATTTGGCTTAATAAACCATAATCATATTTCTTAAGTTTTATGCCCATTCCTAAATGTGTCATATTGTGTTCCAATGAGAAGTGCCATCTGAGAGAGCAAACTCTCACCACAGCTGACACATGTGTGAGTTGGCTTCAGTTGACTCTGCCGGCCTGTCTTGGCCAGGATCCTGACTGTCACCTCCACTGACCTCCGCTAAACCCCGGTGCTAACTTTTTGTCCCCTTCTCTGCCTCCATGACCTTTGTGACCTTTAATGGTGCTTCTCTGTACCACCATTCTATTCATTCACCTCGCTGTGTGTGTGTGTGTGTGTGTGTGTGTGTGTGTGTGTGTGTGTGTGTGTGTGTGTGTGCGCGTGCACAGAGCACTTGGGTTAGTGCCACTTTTGTAAAGTCTGCCAAAGCAGTCCCTCAGAAAGCTGTCACATTAGCCGACTGAGCTCTTGCTTGCCAAAGTGTCTTGTTTTTATTGGCAGACTGATACTTTGATATTTAAAGTGCTGGCTTGGCTCTTTATACTGTATCAGTGAAAAAGCAGAGCATGAAGACATACTTACAGTAGCACAGATACACCAGCAGAAAGCTGCAAGAGCTTCCAGGAACCCCTTCAGTCAGATTGTCCATCATTTTTCAGTATTGCTGGCATGTTAACGACTGTAGGCTATTGATTAAATCAGACATGCAACCTTTTCCTCTGTCTTTTACTCCTGAAAGTGACATGTGGGGGTTGCATATTTCAGGGTTTTTATAACAAAAATCAACGTAGCTATAACTGATTTTGTATACAAACTAGGGATGCACGATATATCGGCATTCATATCGATCCGCCGATGTTAGTCATTTTTAAATACCGTAAATTCCGGACTATAAGCCGCACCGGTGTATAAGCCGCACCTGCAAAGTTGACTATTTTTTTCTTATATAAGCCGCACCGGACTATAAGCCGCGGGTGTTTTAATGGTATTTTTTTTTTCTTTTTTTTTTTTTTTTTTTTTGTGTTTTAATGTTTAATTACCATATGTAAGGGTTCATGCACAGAGGGGATTGTCGGGAAAGAGATGGCTGTTTGAGGAAGCTCCCATTTATTAACATTTCAACAAAACAACATAACACAACACCACCTGTGTTGTTTTTTACAGTGCACACAGTGTCATACAGTGTGGTGAAAAGAGGGCAAGAGAGGAAATTAAAACTTATTATAGTTATATAGGATTTATAGTTAGAAAGAGTGCTAAAAAAGAGAGATTTTTTTTTTTTTTTTTTTTTTGTTGAAAAAATCCATAGATAAGCCGCACCGTTATATAAGCCGCAGGGGCCAAAAAAGCCCAAAAAACGGGTAAAAAGGTGCGGCTTATAGTCCGGAATTTACGGTACATCGGTATCGGTCCGATGAGCAAAATAACAGCAATGTTAATATCGGTATCGGCCAAAATCTTCATATTGAGAGGAAACAATGTGGTAAATCTATGACTTATGGGCTTTTGCAAATGTTTTGGAAGACATTACTTTTTCAAATTCACTGTGTTTTTCAGTATGTACAAAATTTGATTATCATAGAAACTTGTTTTTATACAGATCATATCGACATCGCTAAATATCGGTTATCGGCCATAACAGCAATGTTAATATCGGTCATCTTATTGGCTAAAATTTTCATATTGCTCCATTCCTCATTTCAAACTATATCTTTTCTACAACATGCGTCGACATTTTCGACAGCAGTCTCTGTGCGTTTTCAAACAGGAGTAAGCGTGTGTGTAGTGTGTCCCACCAGGTGTTTGATCCCACACACTGTTTTGTGAGCTGCTTCATCTGTCTCACCTGAGGCAGTGCTGTGGCCAACTCCACTCTGCACAGGTGCACTCATTCTTCTTTATCAAAACAAGAGCAACCTCAGGCCTGCTGTCCCACTGTGTGTGTACGTGCGTGCGTGCGTGCGTGCGTGTGTGTGTGTGTGTGTGTGTGTGTGTGTGTGTGCGTGTGCGTGCGTGTGCGTGCGTGTGCGCGCGCGTGCGCTCTCTATGCACTGTGTGCATATGTTTGCAGCAGATGAATGAGGGCAGGCCAGAACAGAATGACTGTACAAAAGCGCTCGTCACCTGCGAGAACAGTGATGCCCTGCAGCAAACAGAAAAACCATTTTAAGTCTGGGACCTTTGACTTAATATTACCTCTCATTATAAGATTACACAATGCATTCATCCGTCCAAATATACAGTCTCTGCACAGATGTTCAGTGTGGCAGGTCATACATTCATAAAAGTTGAAGCTAGCCAGAAGCTATAAACATGACGTGGGGAAATTTTAACGTTTCTGTACACACACACACACACACACACACACACACACACACACACACACACACACACACACACACACACACACACAGTAGTGTACACACACACTGAAGCTGTAGCTGTGGTGTTCCACAGGGTCCATGGTGAACGGGTGGGGCTCGGCCTCGGAGGACGAGCGTCAGTTCTCCAGCCACAGGTCCAGTTTGGGCAGTTCGTCCGATGGCTCCATCTTTACCCACTGCAGCTTTGCCCAGGCCCTGGTGGCCGCTGCAGACAAGGCCGGCTACCGCCTGGAGGGCACTAGCCTCAGCAAGAGAGGTTGGTGTGCGTGTGTGGAGCCTACCTGCCCACAACCTGCTGGCCTGGAACTTCTCCCACTGGAAGATGACCATTTCCTCTTTTTCTCCTCTGGTTGCTCCTCCTCTGTCATCCTTTCACTGATTTCCCTCATATTGTTCGCTGCAGATTTGATCTCTGTTGCTGCCGCTTGTGGATGCTGTGCCCAGGTTGTGCATGGCACCTGTTGTACCTGGCTGGACCGAGGATGTCTCGCTATTTCTTGACTCCCCTTTCCTGTAACTCTCCTGGCTTTGCACTCCAGCTTACTTGGGTTGAAGGAATAACTGGGTGACATGTTAAACTGGCGACCTCATTACAGGCTTCTAACAAGTGTTTCTTCTTTTTTACAAAGCTCTATCTTTTATTTCTAATAGGTTTTTGGGTCTTTGATTAATAAATGCATCTTTTTAAGTCTACAGCTAAGGCCTCAGCCCTACCATCTGGTTTCTTGCTTTCCCCCGTCCTCTCTGTCTCTTCACTAACAAGCTGACCTGTGTGCCTGTGTCTCTGCCTGCAGGTAAAGGCCTGTCCCACAGGCCGCGGCCCAGCAGTCCATTCTCCACAGATGGCAGCACAGTGGGCACACACAGCCTGGGCCACCAGAGGGCCGCCCGGCCCACCCGCAAGCCACGAAGCCAGGGCACAGCACCCCACCGGAGAGATCCTAGTGCAGACGGTTAGTCCATTGCTTCAGATATTTTCCATATTTTATCTAGATTGCCTTCAAATATTTTTAACTGATCTTCACATTTTCATCTCTGTTTATTTGTACTACCACAATTGCTATTACTTTTGGTAATTTGCCACTGGAACTGGGTGGAACTCTGTTGTAATATTTTGATCAAAATTACTTTTTTGAGTTTTTTCATATTTTGTTAATCATAAAATACAAAACTGACGGACACAAATTTGATTTATTTTGTTTTAATTACTTTAAACAAGTAACCATTATAAAACCACCAGTGGAGATGTTTCCACACATGATGAGCATTTTTGTAGCATGTTACTGACAGCTAATTGATTATTCTGTGGTTTCCCCTCTGTGCAGACCTACCTCCTCCCCCTGAGCCTCCTCCCTGTCTGGGACAGGGCCGCATCCAGGGGGCCCGCAGTGTAGGCAGCATGGGGCCCCCTTCAGACAGGAATGCGTCATCCCTGGAGCGACAGCCCATGCCAGGGCCTGTGTCTGGGCTGGAGGACAGACAGACACGCACCACTCTGGAACATCACCGCCAGGCTCAAGACAGGCTGGGCTCCGTGGACCGAGCGGACGATGGGCGCAGGGGACACATAACAGGTACGAGTGAGTCAAATGTAAAGAAGCTAAACGCATAAACAGGCTTTACATAAATGTCAACGTGACATTTATTCCGTTATAAAGATGTCAAAGAGATGTGTGATTTATGCCAGCTCTGCATCACCTCCCAGCCCAACAAAATCCTAAAGCCAAGCTGGTACATTACACTGCTAAGCCAAATGCCATGCTAACCAATGAAAACAAGGTAGCATCCATCCTCTGTATCTGTGTTCAACTTGCTTTTACATTTGATAATACTTAATTATAATTGAAATACATAATTACATGCATAAATAAATACATAATTCCCCTTACTGGAATTGGAATTGATGACAAGGAAATGAAACTTCTAGGCTTCACAATCTAACAATGCAGTGGTGGCCTAAAGGTTAGAGAAGTGAGCTTGTGACTGGAAGGTCGTCGGTTCAATCCTCGGGACCAGCATGATAAAGCTGGGTGGGTGAAAAATCAGTGCTTGCCCCTCCCTCATTAGCACCACTGAGGTGCCCTTGAGCAAGGCCTTTAACCCCAAGCGCACCAATGGAGCTGCTCGGTGGCCAGATTTTGTTCTTCTTCTTCTTCTTCTTTTTTGACTGTAGTTGTGTTAAAGAGTGATTTCATTGCATTATTACTACAAGAAGACAAAACAAGGACATGGAAGTTTTGGTGCTGCTGCGGCTTTGGCACCGAGGTATTTTTCCACTAAGTTCTTGTGTCGAAGTTAACGTTCATGCTGAGTTCAGACTGTGCTCCCATGAACAGATTGCACTGTCTGCCACTTGCTTGTTTCCAGAATGCCCCCCGTCCCCCCTCCCCAGCCTCCCCCCACCCCCCCGGTAACTGTGGCCAACATTGGCACGCTCTGCTCTGAGTAAGGCGGGAGGCCCCAGCAACTGAGACGCACTGTAATCGCTCAAGCTTTTCTTTTCTCACCCAAACAGCAGCACTCTGAAAGCACACAGCCCATCTGTGTGCGTGATGCCATCATTAGATAGCTCCATGCTGTGCGCCCTGCCCTCCGTGTGCCAGCACTTGCACAGACAGACAGTCCATCTGACAGACAGAGAGGCTGGGAGAAGACAGGTGCCACGTTCAACATCTCTGCGAAAAAAAGACAAGTGAATTCCCATACGGCTTTCAGCGCTGGCTGAGGCACAGTAGAATCCAGTGAGGTCGGGGCAGGCTGTATTACAGTCATTAGCCGAGCGGCGGGGAGTAGTATGATGAGATTTCATGGAACGGGGGAGACTGCTGAGGGTCAATGTTATACTGGCCTGCAGCGGGGGGCGCCACAGCAGCCAGTGCTCCCTCTGTTATTGTATTGACCCCCTCCCAGGGCTGGTGGCTGTAAGGCCCATGTGTGAGGCTGAGAGTCCTCTCTGTGGCACGCCCTGCCTGGCACTGTCTGCTGGCACCAGCACACTGCAGATGTCAGGCAGAGACTCTTTGTCCCCGCGTCGGCCGCCATACTGCAGCAAAGAGCTCATCTCCACAGCGTTGTAGGTCACGTAGTTAGTCAGGCATTTTCACTGCAGTGATCAAACTTAAAAAGTAATAACCTGCAACGTTTTCATAATAACAAATGTTCATTTTCCTACTCTATCTCTGATTTGGTACCATACGATAATGACCTCTATCCGTTTAAGCTTTTACATTTGCTATTCTAAATGCCTACGAGGGGGTTCAAGTTTATTTACCTATAGTGCTTTAAAGGTAACATATTATGGTTTTCCACATTTTGTGTCATATATATAATGATGGATGTTCATATTAAACGTGGCCAAAGTTTCGAATAATGAGGTAAACATATCTGAAAGTTCTCTCCATTAGAAAAAAATCACAGGATACCGACTGGTCTGAATGTGAGATTATGAGATTTGAACGAGAACACAGGTCTAGGTGACGTCAGATAGACCCCGATTGCTGAGTGGTCATTGCTCCACCCCCTTGCACTGTTCAAAACATAATCAACCAATGGGATCCTATGGAGATGCCTTGAGTGTATGATGTCACAATTCACTTTATAGCCTGTACTTTTGACTAAATTCACACATTTTAAAACTGAGTGTTTTCACACAACTTTAACACTATATGTTATACATCAAACCCTTCAGCTACTTATGCTCTCACTCAAAATGTCAAAATAAGATAAGATTGTTCGGCCTAAATAAAAGAAAGTTGAAGAGATACAAGAAACTGCAGTGTCTTTAGTGTTACAGTATGTTGGGCCTGTGCACCAATGTAATGACCGCTCATCACCAAAGGTGTCGCCAAAATCAGGAAAAAGAAGAATCTTGTGTATTATCATTTTAAAGTCAAAATTGTCTGTCTATGTTTCCAACTGAATGGGTGTCTGTGGGTCCTTGTGTGTGTTTTTCAGAGGAAGGATGCCTGCCCTACAGTAAACCCTCCTTCCCCTCCCCCGGCGGTCACAGCTCCTCTGGCACAGCCTCCTCCAAGGGCTCGACGGGCCCGCGACAGCCGCAGCAGTGGACCGCCACAGAGCACGCTGAATTCCTGGGGACCAATGGACAGGGACAATACTCGGGAGAGTTATGTGCGTATCTTTTGAATAGAATTAAGTAATTGTATTTGTTGGTTGTACTCCTTATTAGGAGGTTATGTTTTCGGTGCTGTTTGTTTGTTTGTTTGTTTGTTAGCAGGATTACGGAAAAACTACTGGGCCGATTTTCATGAAACTTGGTGGGAGGGTGTAGCATGGGCCAAGGAAGAACCCATAACATTTTGTGGCGGATTCGACCCAGATCGGGTCAAGGGAGGGGGCGGGGCTAAGAAAAAGGGGCCATAGCTAGGTATAGGAACATTGTAGGGAGTCGGGGTTCAAGAGGTGGGTAGGGCGCCGTGGTCAGGAAACGGGGCGGGGCTAGGGAAAAAGGGCCATAGCTAGGAAGGTCGTAGAGACTCAGGGTTCGAAGGGTGGGTAGGGGATATGGGTGGGTTAGGGTTCTGATCCCAAATTTGATATCATAGCAGACTGGAGTATTGGCCTTGGCGGAGGTCTGCGCTCTCCGAGTGCACTTCTAGTTATCAATGAAAGTGTCGTTCGCTTCATTTTAGCAAACCTTATTTTGGGACTAACCTTGGTTTCCCTTGCTTCTCACAGAGGGACCTGCCTGGGGTGTGAACTGGAGAAAGCCTGGTCCATCCTGGAAAGAAAGGCGCCTCGCGAGTTGGGACGATGGACTTTGTCCTTAGCTTGTGTGTTCTCAGAGGGAAGGAGTGCAGCAGAGGAGGGAACCAGTGAATGGCAGTGTCACAGAACTGTAAATGTGATGTATAGACACAGACATACTGTACATCTCACTATGTTTTACGTCCTCAAGAAAATATTTTCCACCTCCTACCTTACTGTAATTTTCTTTTTGTTAAAAAAAAGGCAAGTAAAAAAGAAAAGAAAACATCTATATGAGAACAACTAATTTTCTGAGTAACTGCCCTTATGGGAAAAAGGGAATTTTGTTTCCTGTAAATATATTCTTTACCTTGTTGTTGCATTGCTATGCAAGCCTAATTCAGTTTGAGCTTTTTTTTATTTCCATATACAGACAGGTACAGTTGGTTTTATCTGGTTATTTGTATTATATGTGAATTGAGTGGCTGTTGTGCCATAAAATAATTGTTTTATAATCCATTGTTTGTTAATAGTTACCATTAATTATTATCATTATTATGATTAATTATTGTTTTTGCACTGCAATTTTGGTGATAAGCACAAAAACATAGCTCCTGCTGACATGAAGAACCGGAAGAATATGTGAAGAGGAGTTTCTGTACTGTAAAGTAGAGAGAAGAAAATATATACTAATGTACAGAGAGATATTAAAGAGTAAGGCTTTGCTCGCAGACAGCAACAAATAAGACGCCCATTTCCATAGTTGCGACTAATTGGGTGGTAGACAGAGAGTTCTTGAGGGTCTTTTTAGGATATGGGCTGGAAGAATTGCGCACAGAGGGTACGGTACTGAGCGAGCGAGTGGATTATTTAATTCCTATTAACGGTCCTAAAAGAAGTTTGATAAGTTTGAAGCCCTCAACGGTTTGGGGCGACTCCAGGCATTGTCTTGTTTTCAGAACCAGACTGAGGGAGTGTAGTCATTATTTTTATACAAGGGTCTCTGAGCATTTCAAGTTTTATTTCATTTTTATATGTTTTACTGCCTACGTAATATTACTGCACCGAGTTTACGCTCCCCTACACCACATAACTGCGGCTTGCTCGCAGTAAAAGAGAGGAAGGGAGGCCAGCCAGCGTCTCTCCACATTGCTCATTCATGGCACTTACAATGGGTACATACACCGGGTTGGGATGCGTCAAATAGCCTTAATAAGAAAGCGGACTTTACACACAAAGGAGTGTTTCTTATGATCATCCCACTGTAGACCATGTGCAGTGACTGTTAGATTTGACAGTAGAGATGACACACTACCTAAAACATCATCAGTGGAGCAACACTATCGGTTTACATTGATCCCATTTAAAAAAGAATTGTCTTGTAGTTCCATCCATTTTCAAATATTGTTTGCTTAGCTTAGAGCACTTATTGTTATTTTTGTTTTGATTTTTATACTTTCCATGGTACAGAATCATCCAGGAAAACAACACAATGACCTGCTCGGTCCAATTGAAGTGCTGTATGTACAATATCTGTTAAAGCCGTCGCTCTGAAGCTTGGTGTCTCAGTTGGCAGTTATGGCTATGATTAGCACAGTGTTGGGTCAATAGCCTTCAGTCTTGTTTGAGAAGAAATGGCAGTGTGTACAGTCTACAGTGAAGCTTTGTGTTTATGGTGAAATGATTATGGAGAAAAAGCCTTGTATATTAACTAGCAGGTCCCACTGCCTCCGTCTCTACAGCCACAGTCTGCAGCAGACCACTTCCTATCCTATCTGCCTGACCGCCACAACAGACACACACACACACACACACACACACACACACACAGTCTCAGATTCTCAGATTCTCAATTTCTATCTTTTAAGACACACACACAGTCTCAGATTCTCAATTTCTATCTTTTAAGACTTTTTATTTATTTTTTATTTTTTTATGATTATTTTTTTTAATGAAAAGCTTGTTTCTTTGTATGCCTTTTATGGACTCCAAAACGCTGCTTACAATGTTTTCGATATTAATGTTGAGGATTTTTCTGGTTCAATGACTGTTTTGTCTTTTTTTTGTACTGCTAATGTTGATAAAGGGGGGTGGAAACTAAAAATGCCGTCAGATGCTGTTGTACTGTTGTCTTTATGCCATCGTCATTTCATATCATCCACCCAGTGGCCAGTGTTCTGGAAATGAGGTGCAAAGAGTATCTCAGGTTATTTTACATTCTGGTGGTGTTCATGTGTGTGTGTGTATATATGTGTATATATCCATATGCATCTCCACTCCATTATGCCATTCCATTTTCATTGCTGAAAAATATCCCTTTCATTTTCCGAATACTGTCGCCCCCTCTTTTTCTTTTTTCGGCTGTGGATTTTGAGTTCCGAGTATAATGTGCTGGTTCATCCACCTTAAGACAAGATGTCAGTAAAAGAACATACCAAATTAATATTGATATTTCTAATGTCTAATGCGTTTTAGTGTCTCTTTAATACTCATTGTTTTCTTTTAAATCACAGTGTTGTTGTTTTGTATTTATTAAAATGATAATAAAAGTATATTGTGAAATATGCATAAAGATTTGTGGAATATAAAATGTCTTTTTTTCCCCCTCCTTTTTTCTCCTTGTAAAGTGTGCTGTCAGAACAGAGCAGCGGGGCCATAAGGAGTTGATAGGCTCTCTGCGCTCACAGCATGGTGACATGCCGGGTCAGTAGTGCCGGGTCAGTACAGTTAGTCCTCCAAAATACTGAGTCACTCTTTGTCCTGCATGTTCACTACACTGCTCCTCTCATGTCACAACTAAAGAAACTGAAAACCTTTTTCAACACGGGGCAAAAACGCTCACAATTTGCTTGTCAAGACAATAGAAAAATAATCTTTTTGGATGGATGAAAGTACTTTGGCTTTCTCTCTCTTATTTTCTCAATATTGTTGGTTCTTTGTAGCCTATCTGTGTGTTGCCTTTTTGCTATAAAAGAGGATTAAAAATGACAAAAAGAGAAAGTTGTTGGGTGAAGTCTTTCTGTACAGTATGGGGCAAGGTGACGCCCCGCTCCGATGCCATTTCTACAATACATTCTGCCTTTTTCTTTCTGTAAACAACCTTCTGTATTCACTTGCATGTCCTTGTCCAAGAAGAGAGTGGATCAAGAAAATAAACTTTTACAGTCTCATTCCCATGTCCTGTAAGATACATCCATGTTCTTTTCTTTCCTTGTACCTGGATCACTATCAAATAAAATATTTTTGAAAAATGAAAATGCTTCAAATTCTCTGATTGATGAGTTAAAAATACACTGAGGTGTTTTCACAAGCTACGGATAATATATTTACACTATTTCATGCAAATACCTTATTTAGTGTTAATCTATAACTTTCCTCTCAAATACCTTTTTGCAAAATTCATTTTCCGCCTCCTTTATTTAATTGATTGGTGGCTTGTTAGAGAGTTAATGAGAACCCATTTGGCTTGACCACTAATTATAAACCAATCAATAAAAAGCTCGAGGACATGCTCATTCGCCCACAGCACCACCATCAACGTTGGGGAAGTTACTTTGAAAGCATAGCTTAGGAAGCTACCAACTACTTCACCATGGAAGTAGTTGAAACTACAGCAAAGCTACCCTGGGAGAAATGTAGTTTAGGAAACTACAAGCTATGCAGAAAAAGTAGCTCAAACTACTTTGTAAAATAAAGCATTCAATTGACAATGTACATGTGTGATATATGAAATAGAATAGCCTAAAGCCTACAGAAAAGTGCAATGACAGCAAAAATATGCTTCTCAATTGAATTTATTGATACCCAATACATTCAATGTTATTATATTAATATAATAACAATAATATTATTGATATAATAATTAATATTTTTGTTGTAAACAAATCTATTTGTTCACATTTTATGTGGCCCGCGAGAGCTAGCAAAGAAGACCATTTGTGCAATACAATTCTAATTCAATTAGGTCTAATAGTTGTAGGCTACTAGTTGTCTGTAAGCTACTAGTCTGTTTGCCATTATTTCTCCTATAATTCTGCTTTCAGAGCTAGTTAATTATTACGTTATGACTGAAAACCAGTACTGATCGAATCAGTGGCAATGATGTAATATGATAACACGTAGGCTAGATACATTTATGTCATTACAACCGGCCCTTTGAAACCAACCAAAAGGCTGATGTGGCCCGGGATGAAATTGAGTTTGACACCCCTGGTTTAAAGTAACTTGGTGTCCCGTTTGAGTGGCGTTTGGTGTGTTTAAGCACCGTGATTTGCTTGAAGGTCCAAACACCACCCAGCCGGGAAACTAGAGGCCATCTCACAAAGCAACACACCTATTACTTACAGACAATAGCACGATTGTATCTATTATTTGCCTTTACCCAATTAGTTTGTGGAAAATCCCCTCATTTTGTATTCCTCCAACTGCTTCACTGCTTCCCTTCACTGCTCTCTGGATGGGCGGAGCCCTAGAGCTAATATAGGCCAGTCAGATCACTGCTCTCTGGATGGGTGGAGCCCTAGAGCTAATCGGCCAGTCAGATCACCTGTGGCAAATCCTTTTGTTGCAAACCATGGAGCAGAAGCTGGCTGGCCTCCTCTGGGTTCTTCACCCTCATCACTGTTTTGCTGTGTAAATGATTAGTAAGTTTTGACTTTGCTTTGGTAATTTATGATTATTTGTTGCACTGCTCAAGTTCCTTTAATTGTAGAATTATTCCTTCATTTTGGATATTATATAATTAGTAATTGGTTGGATTGTTTGGATTTAATTGTTACTTTTGTTGAATCACCATGGATTGACTCATGTTCTTCTCTTTCTCTATTACCAGCAAACCTGCAACAACATAGGTGTATAAATAAAAGACTGTATTCTGTCCTGGCCGACAGGCCATTGTGTTGGCTGCACCCACCCTCACCATCATTCCTTATAGAAACATTTTACATACCGTAGTCATTATATCCACATTAGCCTACTAATGATTATTTATCAAAAATCTCATTGTGTAAATATTTTGTGAAAGCACCAATTAGTCATCCCTACAATATTGTCGCAATATAAATATTGAGGTATTTGGTCAAAACTATTTGATTTTGTCCATTTTGCCCAGCCCTACCTGTGATATCTCACATGTGGCTAAAAGAATAGAAAATATAGATATACATTATATTGTGTATCATCATTCAGCCTAAAAATACAGAGATAGGATTTTTGGGCCATATCACCCTGCTCTATGCTGGAGGATGTGGGCCAGTTGTTGGTTCAATCCTTGCCTCAGACTGTGGCTTCAGATATGTTCACAAATACAAGCTGGAGATTGTAAGATTCCAGCTGTGATGCTTCTTTATCATCAGTAGTTTGAACACTGTAAGCAAATAAGCTGATGAAGAAGACTGTGTGAAGTCTCTCTGACTCTACCCCAGAGTTTCGGTTCGATCTCTTTAGCATGGCTGGAAACACCTGCCCAAGCCTCAGACACTTTTGAATGGCAAGAGCCAGAGGAAAGAGTGAAAACCGCTGAGAAAACCAGTGTTAAGAAGTCTGGCCTGATGGCAAAGAGGGTTAGCTTGCTGCCCTGCAGTATTGAGCCCTCAATCTCGTTTGAGGTCGTGGGTTCTAATCTCAGTCAGTTTTAGACAAAAGCGCCCAGAGATTACCTATGTCCAAGTCCAACCGAGTCTACATAAGTATTTCTAAATTGACTAAAAGCTAAAATATAGCCTTTTCCAGATTTTGACCTATAGCCAGGCACTTCAAAAGTCATACAGAGAGAAATACTGCATCAGTGGTAGTGTCTTTGTGGTTCACTGTCTATGTCAGCTACCTCCAGAGGAAGAGGTTGTGTGTTCTCAGCTGGATTGTGTACAGACTGAGCTTTTGTCTGTGTTTTTTGAGGCACTTGTTGTACAAGAAAGATTATTTTTTAAGCATTTCGCCTTTATTTATTTTTTATGTAGGACAGTAGGCTAGGCGGATAGGAAAGGTGGGGAGAGAGAGAGGGGATGACATGCAGCAAAGGACCGCAGGTCGGATTCGAACCCCGGTCGGCCGCGCGAAGGGCTGAGCCTTCGTGGTATGCCTGCTACCAGGACGCACAAGGACATTAAAGTGTTAACATAAATGTTCTTCAATAAACTATACTGCAAAGGAGGGTTTCTACAGTGGGGTTTGATCCCTTGTCTATCAGAACAGAGACAATCACACTCACCACTCAGCCACACAGACAGACCCATAGAGGTCAGGCTTACACATCCATGACACACAGACAGAGGCAGAGGGAACAAATATTTTTTATAAATATTTGTATAAAATAAATAACATTTGTAAAAACCCACATATTTGTGCTTTTCCGAATACCAGGTTCAGCTCCACCCCTAGTTCAAACCTCTAGCAGGTTGTTGGAGGATAATGATTGGCTGTTCAATAAAGTAATTACTAATTAACACCAGAAGGTGTCCCCTGGTGGCACACTGAGTTGGGTGTGTAGTTTACCATGTAAATTTCAGTCCTCCCACAGTAACCCTGGTACAAATCCAGCGTGCGGGATTTTGTTGCATGTTCTTCTCTCTTCCTCTCTCTCTGTCTCTCCCACAAGCATAAAATGTCTGAAATAAAAATAAAACATAAAGGAAGAGCTCTTATCTTTGTTTTTTACTATCAAATGTTCCTCAGATTTTATGACAACCCCCCCCCCCCCCCCCCCCCACACACACACACACACACACTAGCTTTATGTTGATTGACAGCTGAAATGTAACATTTTAAAAACCAGACAGGTCAAACCTTTTACAGCGGGATTTTTGCGAAACTCCGTTATCTCTCTCTCTCTCACTGTTTCTCTAGGTCGCTCACTCAAAGGAAAGCCAAGCTACCTTCAGGTGAAACCAGGAAATTGTTATACTGTATTGTTGCTTTTAATCAATTTAGAAAGGTGATCTAGAGTCTAGATTGATGTTTGGAAGTCCAGAAATTAATCTCTTGCCATAACTGAGTCTACTTAACTATTTCTAAATTGACTTTTCCACAAGCATAAAATGTCTGAAATAAAAATAAAACATAAAGGAAGAGCTCTTATCTTTGTTTTTTACTATCAAATGTTCCTCAGACTTTATGACAACCCCCCCCCCCCCCACACACACACACACACACTAGCTTTATGTTGATTGACAGCTGAAATGTAACATTTTAAAAACCAGACAGGTCAAACCTTTTACAGCGGGATTTTTGCGAAACTCCGTTATCTCTCTCTCTCTCACTGTTTCTCTAGGTCGCTCACTCAAAGGAAAGCCAAGCTACCTTCAGGTGAAACCAGGAAATTGTTATACTGTATTGTTGCTTTTAATCAATTTAGAAAGGTGATCTAGAGTCTAGATTGATGTTTGGAAGTCCAGAAATTAATCTCTTGCCATAACTGAGTCTACTTAACTATTTCTAAATTGACTCTTCCACAAGCATAAAATGTCTGAAATAAAAATAAAACATAAAGGAAGAGCTCTTATCTTTGTTTTTTACTATCAAATGTTCCTCAGACTTTATGACAACCCCCCCCCCCCCCCACACACACACACACACACTAGCTTTATGTTGATTGACAGCTGAAATGTAACATTTTAAAAACCAGACAGGTCAAACCTTTTACAGCGGGATTTTTGCGAAACTCCGTTATCTCTCTCTCTCTCACAGTTTCTCTAGGTCGCTCACTCAAAGGAAAGCCAAGCTACCTTCAGGTGAAACCAGGAAATTGTTATACTGTATTGTTGCTTTTAATCAATTTAGAAAGGTGATCTAGAGTCTAGATTGATGTTTGGGAGTCCAGAAATTAATCTCTTGCCATAACTGAGTCTACTTAACTATTTCTAAATTGACTAAAAGCTAAAAAAGTAATTACTAATTAACACCAGAAGGTGTCCCCTGGTGGCACACTGAGTTGGGTGTGTAGTTTACCATGTAAACTTCAGTCCTCCCACAGTAACCCTGGTACAAATCCAGCGTGCAGGATTTTGTTGCATGTTCTTCTCTCTTCCTCTCTCTCTGTCTCTCCCACAAGCATAAACTGTCTGAAATAAAAATAAAACATAAAGGAAGAGCTCTTATCTTTGTTTTTTTACTATCAAATGTTCCTCAGACTTTATGACAACCCCCCCCCCCCCCCCCCCCCCCCACACACACACACACACTAGCTTTATGTTGATTGACAGCTGAAATGTAACATTTTAAAAACCAGACAGGTCAAACCTTTTACAGCGGGATTTTTGCGAAACTCCTTTATCTCTCTCTCTCTCACTGTTTCTCTAGGTCGCTCACTCAAAGGAAAGCCAAGCTACCTTCAGGTGAAACCAGGAAATTGTTATACTGTATTGTTGCTTTTAATCAATTTAGAAAGGTGATCTAGAGTCTAGATTGATGTTTGGAAGTCCAGAAATTAATCTCTTGCCATAACTGAGTCTACTTAACTATTTCTAAATTGACTCTTCCACAAGCATAAAATGTCTGAAATAAAAATAAAACATAAAGGAAGAGCTCTTATCTTTGTTTTTTTACTATCAAATGTTCCTCAGACTTTATGACAACCCCCCCCCCCCACACACACACACACACTAGCTTTATGTTGATTGACAGCTGAAATGTAACATTTTAAAAACCAGACAGGTCAAACCTTTTACAGCGGGATTTTTGCGAAACTCCGTTATCTCTCTCTCTCTCACTGTTTCTCTAGGTCGCTCACTCAAAGGAAAGCCAAGCTACCTTCAGGTGAAACCAGGAAATTGTTATACTGTATTGTTGCTTTTAATCAATTTAGAAAGGTGATCTAGAGTCTAGATTGATGTTTGGAAGTCCAGAAATTAATCTCTTGCCATAACTGAGCTAACTATTTCTAAATTGACTCTTCCACAAGCATAAAATGTCTGAAATAAAAATAAAACATAAAGGAAGAGCTCTTATCTTTGTTTTTTACTATCAAATGTTCCTCAGACTTTATGACAACCCCCCCCCCCCCACACACACACACTAGCTTTATGTTGATTGACAGCTGAAATGTAACATTTTAAAAACCAGACAGGTCAAACCTTTTACAGCGGGATTTTTGCGAAACTCCGTTATCTCTCTCTCTCTCACTGTTTCTCTAGGTCACTCACTCAAAGGAAAGCCAAGCTACCTTCAGGTGAAACCAGGAAATTGTTATACTGTATTGTTGCTTTTAATCAATTTAGAAAGGTGATCTAGAGTCTAGATTGATGTTTGGAAGTCCAGAAATTAATCTCTTGCCATAACTGAGTCTACTTAACTATTTCTAAATTGACTAAAAGCTAAAATATACAGATTTTGACCTACAGCCAGACACTTCAAAAGTCATAGAGAGAGAAATACTGCATCAGTGGCAGTGTTGTTCACTGTCTATGTCAGCTGCCTTCAGACCCCCCCCCCCCCACACACACACTAGCTTTATGTTGATTGACAGCTGAAATGTAACATTTTTAAAACCAGACAGGTCAAACTTTTTACAGCGGGACTTTTGCGAAAGTCCCTTATCTCTCTCTCTCTCTGTTTCTCTAGGTCGCTCACTCAAAGGAAAGCCAAGCTACCTTCAGGTGAAACCAGGAAATTGTTATACTATATTGTTGCTTTGAATCAATTTAGAAAGGTGCTCTAGTCTAAATTGATGTTTGGAAGTCCAGAAATTAATCTCTTGCCATAACTGAGTCTACTTAACTATTTCTAAATGGACTAAAAGCTAAAATATACAGTAGCCTTTTCCAGATTTTGACCTATAGCCAGGCACTTCAAAAGTGATAGAGAGAAATACTGCATCAGTGGCAGTGCCTTTGTGGTTCACTGTGTATGTCAGCTGCCTTCAGAAGGAGAGGTTGGGAGTTCTAATCTGGGGTGTGCACAGACTGAACTTTCATCTCTGTTTTTTTAGGCAGCAAAGTTATTTGTATTTGAATACAAGTGGAAATGGGCGTAACTATCTTCTTTTAGTTTTTATTACACTTCTAATTAATTTCAGGATATTAAAGCAGGCGGTGCTGTAATATGTCTCCTCTATCGGGAATCGAACCAATAGTCCACCTGTCAGGTAGCAACACAGACACAGCTACTCAGCCCGCTGAGCTATAAGCTGTTTGGAGTTCACCTTCTGAATTCTACACACTGTGTTCACACTGAAAACAGAGCATAAAGGGTGAGATAGGTTGGAATTGGACGAGTGAGCAGCTGTTCATCTGACTGAGGTAGAGTCAGAGACTGACTAAACTCCTACATCAGCTTATTTCTATCAGTGTTCAAACTACTGATGATGATAAAAGAAGGGCATGACAGGTGCTGCCTGAGGGAGGGATTGAACAAACAACCTTCAAACATCACACAACATCCACATGTTTATGTGAGTGAGCTACAGCCCACTTCCTCTTGCAATGCTTTCATATTGTAGCTTTAAACCTTGATCTGTGACTGTTGAAGTAGGTCTGACAAGAAGGAGATAAGAGAGGAATATGACTACCGGTATGTGATTTGAAAAAGAAAGTTGCGCTTCACAATTAGGAAGTTCTTTACCGGACTTAAGAGCCTGAAATCTTCAGTAAATATCCTGCAGTCTTTTATTTTTTAAGATGATTTTTTTGGGGGGCATTTCTGCCTTTATTTAGATAGGACAGTTAGGCAGACAGGAAAGGTGAGGATAGAGAGAGGGGATGACATGCAGCAAAGGACCTCAGGGACCCGGGCCTCCATCGTATGTGCTACCAGGTGTAGCGCACGGTATCCTGCCGTCTTTGATATGTCACCTGGACCAGATCTTTCCAGGTACTAAATCGGCTGGGATCCAGTAGATCTGGATGCTGGTTGATCTGTGTGAGGCCACTAAACAGGATTCTTCAAGTCAGGGAGTGGTGTGTGTGTGTGTGTGTGTGTGTGGTGAACAGGCCATTGTTCAGAGGGCATAACGAGAAAAGCTCTGTTGTATCTGTGAGCTTATGTCAGCTGTTTTTACTCTGATGGTTTTGGCTCCAGTTTGGATCTCCTTATCAGTTTATCATCTTGCTGCTGATTCCTCTGATCCATGTCCACTGCCAAGGCTATAAAGACCATGTGCTAAAACTGGGGGACTGCTGGTTACACTTCAAGCCTTGGCAAGTGGCAAACCCATCAAAGTCTGAGGACCCAGAGGGAGATGTTTCAAGGGTGTAGACTAGTTGATGTGCAGATGATTGAATGGCAAATGATGATGGTTTTATGATGGGCTTTTAGACACTTAACAAAAATCTTTTCTCTAGTGGAAAATAAATAACAAGTTACCCTGGTCCAGCAGTACCTAATGGACAAGGTGTATGCTTTTGGATCAGAAGACTGAGGGTTTGAGTCCCTTTGTGGTAAACTTTCTAGTTCAGCAATTCCAGAAGTTTCTTTTAGAGCTTCAGGCATTATACTCTGATTGGTAGTAGGCCTAGTTGTCAGTTTGTGACATGGTTTTTCTATGAAAAAGGTGCACGTAATGCTTAAAAGCTGGGGGGAGCATGAGACGAGAGAGACAAACAACATTACATCATATCTGTCTGTCATGTATTAAAATTAAAGTAACTAGCCTGTTTTGAAAATGTAAGGGGTAGAAAGTACAGATATTTGTGTTAAATTGTAGGGAGTAAAAGTAAAAACTTGTCAGAAAAATAAATACTCAGTAAAGTACAGATACCTGAAAATCCTACTCAAGTACAGTAACAAAGTATTTGTACTTAGTTACTTCCCATCTCTGGGTTTAGGCATAAGGAGTGATGATTGGTTAGGTATTAATAATATCAGGGTAAGAAAAATCACACAATGGAAATAGGCCTTTTGATTCATTGACTTTATTTATGGATATAAAGACAATAAAAGATCCAAGGGATAGCAATGTAAAAGTGTAAACACTTATTTCCAACATGGTCCCTGATGTTTTATTGTGTTCTCTTCTGTTCTCAACCTCAATGATTTTTTAAATGTACTGTACTGTATGTATTCCTGCTGGGCAGTTGTATACATACATTTTTATCAATTATCAAATAAATTCAATCAACCATTCAATCAAAAGGCTTTTTCCATTGTGGACTTTTTCTTACCCTGATATTAACCTAACCAATCATCACTCCTCATTCCTAAACCTATCCAATCATCACTCTGCATTTCTGAACCCAACCCATCACTCTTGTCTAAACCTTTGCATGTGAAAGTTTTTGCCATTGCCTTGTGGTCACTTGTAGTATTATAGCTATACATTTTTTATATTCTTTGGCCAAATTAATTTAAAAACTAAATTTATTTTGAATGTGCTAACGTGCCATATCTGGTTTTATTTGGGGGGGGGAGGGGGGGGGGACTTCATTATAAAGTAACTTTGAGTCATGAAAATCGACTATTTTCTTAGCACCCCCACATATTGGTCTAGCCTCCGCCGAGCCCCCCCCTTAAAAGAAAATTCTGGAGCCGTGCCTGTTCCTTTCATTTTATTGCCCAAAATTGTAGTTTGAGTAGTTAAACTACACAAAAATTACCAAAAAGTAGTTTAACTACTTGACTCACTACGCAAATATGAATGAAGTTAACTCCCTTTTTTCCAAGGTGACTCCTTATTTCCCCACCACCCAAATTCCTCCAATATTTTGAATTAACTTCAAAATCTGCCCATTTACTACACCTGTTAAAAAAGTAACACCAAAAATCTATTATCACTGCTGTTTCCAAAATGTAGTTTCCACGGTTACGTTTTTGGCAGTTCTCATTCAATTTCTTCCTACCATCTTCACTGAGAACTCAGTCGACTGCTTCTTTTTTGGCTGCATGGGAGTCAATGAGAGTCTCACATTCCAACCAATATCCTGGTGTTTGTCTGTCTGTTTGAGTCACCTGAACTCTGCTGGTCTGTCTCCTCTAATCTGTGTCTTGTGCCACGTTTTGGCTGTTATCAGTGCATTCAGAAGTGACAGGACTGATAACTGTCTATAAATTACTATTCAGTTTAACTCAAATGTAGATAGGCTGCACCCCCTGCAAATTATTTAGCTATAAAGTTACAGTTAGTCAAACAATAGATAGCTACATACAGTATTCATTCACTGTCCATGTGCATCAGAGAGAATTTAGAAGTGGGTATACTCAATGCTGACTGAAAAATACAGTAAGTGGGTATACTTTGTATCTGCACTACATCACTGGTTACACCTTGATGAACCTTTTAGAAGGAATTAAGTTTATGATGTGAATTGTTAGCTGTTTGTATATTTGTATGGGAGACTTGTCAGCATCAAGCTGCCCATGTTGCTGCTCCTCTGAGCTGTTCATTGCATCCTCATGCACTTTATGTGTGCTGGAAACATTTCACTTTTGATGTTGGAGACCCCTGTGGCCAAAAGCGTTTACGTCTCTAAGCTGTAGCTTAATATTTTAGCTTTTCTGCTTCCTCATACTGTAGTGTACACAATATCAAAATTGGCATAGCCTGTTACTCCATCGTTTACGGCAGGATTTTGTGTTATTTTTACACTCCCTCTGTGTGTGTGTGTGTGTGTGTGTGTGTGTGTGTGTTCAAGATTCAAGATTTTTATTGTCACTCCGTAGTACAAGTATCACGTGTCAAATTCTTGTGCTGTGAACTCCGTTTACAACATAGTACAAATATAACAGGGCATATGAGTGCAAAAACAACAAGAGACACAACAAGCAATAAGGCAGTAGAGTGATAAGACAAGTCAGAGACAGTGGCATATTCACTGCACATAGGTGCACGTCATGTGCATACTTGGACGTACTTAAACATTTTGAATTCAACGTATTTGACGTACAGGTGCAAATAGCATACCTAATTAAACATACAATTAAACATTACACATACATAATGGTAGCATCTACAGTGCGGTACAGTACAGCTACTACACTATTTGTGTATGTTAAGGAGTCTCGTGGCCTGCGGGAAGAAACTGTCCCCTCAAGCGATTTGTGCGTGCTTTTGGGACCCTGTATCTTCTCCCTGAGGGTAACAGGGAGAACAGGCTGTTGTGGGGATGGTTTGTGTCTTTGATGATCTTCAGGGACCTCCTGAGGCACCGCTGGTTATACAGTTCCTGCAGTTCTGGCAGCTCACATCCTGTTACGTGCTGGGCCACGCGTCTCACTCTCCGTAGCACCCTGCGGTCCATGGTGGTACAGTTCCCGTACCAGGTGGTGAAGCAGCCAGTCAGCAGGCTTTCAATGGTGTCTCTGTAGAAGTCCCTAAGGATTTCTGGCCTTAGCCCAAATTTCTTTAGGCGCCTGAGTCCGTGTAGTCGCTGTTGGGCCTTTTTGACAACAGTGGCGGTGTGACCGGCCCATGTCAGGTCCTGGTGGATGTTGACTCCCAGGTACTTGAAGCTGTCCACCCTTTCCACCACTGTGCCGTTGATGGTGATTGGGGGGTGTGCGCCCCCCCCCTCCTGTAGTCTACAATGATCTCCTTGGTCTTGGAGACGTTCAGAGAGAGGTGGTTGTCCTGGCACCACTGTTCTAGGGCCTGTGTGTGTGTGTGTGTGCACACACACATGCGCCCACGTGCATGTCCATGCATGTGTGCGTGTGTATGTGTGTGTGTCTGTGTACGTGTGTGTACGTGTGTGTGTGTGTGTGTGTGTGTGCATGTGTGTGTGTGTGTGTGTGTGTGTGTGTGTGCGTCTGCATAGTGTGGGTTGACAGCTATGTGCACTGGGTGTTTTGTGAAAGAGTTCCTGACTCAGCTGTGCTTTTTATGTCAAACCAATCCCTAACTTGATCCTTCTAGAGGGCCAGCTTCAAACACAAATCCAAATCTCTTAAATCACTGAGACAGGAAGCTCGCTTTCAAGCTGCCTTACATCGAACTCGCAGAAAAATAACTTGGGCAAGAAATGTTGCAAAAATGGAAGTAAAAAATCCCAGGAACAATATCAGCATCATGGGTGAGATGCACATGAAGGCTTTGAAACTCCCCCAAAAATAAAACCATAAAACACTCGTCACTCGGTAGAGGGCATACCGTTTGTAAGTTGGGAGCCTTTTTGTGATTGAACATGGCCATTACAGCGCCACCCCCGTTCGCCAGTTGTTCTCGCCATGTTCTCCCAAATTGTACGCAATTTGGTCTTATCTTCACTCTGAACTAAAGCTGTTCTGGCACCTCTCATTTATGAATATTATTATTATGTAAACACTTTTGTTCCCTTTTCTTTTCTCTCTCTCCCCCCCCCCGTTTTTTTTTTAACATCTTTACAGTTTTTCATTTCAGTTTGTCATTGTTCAGGCTTATAAACTAGAGAATCTGTTGGCATTAATGAATAATGACACGTACAGCAAACTACTGTCATTCAGGATTGTTGTAACTTCCTCACTCTGTGTTTAATTCTGTTCCTCATCAAGTAAATGGTAGCAATTACTGATGTGTGTTTTCTCTATTTTTCTGGCTATGTCACATTTTCTCTCACTATTTCTCTTGACTCTCATCCCTTCAACTAAACGGTGTGTATAAGCAGAAAGCAGCCATTGGTGGATGTTTTGTGGCAGAAACCCACCCAACCCCCCGCCCTGGTGATCACGCCCTTCAGAGTGATATAAGACATATTTCTTTGGAATGGTTGGGAAATCTTTGCATTCATATTTATGGCAAAGGTTCACCAATCTATCCTGACCCTTTAAACAAACCCATCAGCGGAGACTATAGGCAGGAGCTCCTATTTCACACCTCTGCCTCTGCTGAAGCCTGGGGGGGCCGGACGAGTAATGACTGCTGCTGCGCTCTTTGCCAGCAAAGCAACTTTTCCCCTCCGCTCACATCTTTTATTTTGCCAGTGCATGCTGCTCCACCTGCCTCATTTCTCACCTCCGTCACCCCAGTGTGTGGTTGGCTCACGCTGATGCGTCTCTGTATGTGCCTCTACAGTGTATTTGTATGGCTGTGCGATTGTTGCATCAGATACCAGGCGGAGGTGGTCTGTGGAGAGAGAGAGAGAGCATGTGTATGTGTGTGGAGAGAGAGAGAATGAGCATGTGTGTAGTTCAGTTATGTTTAAAGCCAATCGTACGCAAGCATGACTGTGGCACATGGATCACAGTCATAGATTACATATCACACAACATGGAGGCCATTTACACCTGGCATTAACATGCATTTTCTGCGATATCGGATAGTGCTTGCTTGACCACATTAGCCTGATTTCATTTACACCTGGCATTAGCATGCGTTTTGGGTGATCAGGTTGCAACCTGATTGCAACCTGATCACCCAAAACGCATGCTAATGCCAGGTGTAAATCGCATTGCATTTACACTTGCATTTACACTTGTTTCAATGTGGTCACAATTTTGCGTCCCTGACCACATCCGGAGGTGGTTTGGCCGATCAGATCGCAATCCGTCCTCAATGTATCTTGGGGGTGTTTACACATGTACTTTCAAGTGGTCAAGCACTATGTGATTGCAATCTGATCACAGAAAACGCATGTTAGTGCCAGGTGTAAATGGCCTCATATACTGTAGCATATACAGTACATACTACACATTTTACTAGACTAGATGATATACATTGCAATACTACACAAACACAGCATATCTTTAGAGTGTGGGAGAAACCCGAGCAGCCGAAGGACCGGGGTGGAGATTTGAACCCACAACCTTCTTGCTCTAATGGGACAGGGCTAACCACTGAGCAACCATGCCATGTGTGCTTTGACTAGCCTACCTGTGTGTGTGTGTGTGTGTGTGTGTGTGTGTGTGTGTGTGTGTGTGTGTGTGTGTGTGTGTGTGTGTGCGTGCGTGCGTGTGTGTGTGTGTGTGCGTGCGTGTGCGTGCGTCAGAGGAAGCACCCACTGCTGGTGCTGTGGGATTGTTTTCCTCGTGCATTTCTCCGCCCGTGTCTCTGGACTGGTGACAATGAGTGGAGGTGAGAGGGCAACAGTACCAATGCAACACCATTCATCACACATGTCAACCAGCTAGACCAGCTGCTCGGGACAGCGCCGGAAATTAGCATTTCATCTCTCTCTCTCTTGCAATCTCTGTCCGTCTCAGCCTCTATCTATGTATTACCTTCACAGCCCACGTTTGATAAATGACTCTAGAAGCCACACAGTTTTCCACCTGTTTGTTGGGATGAAAACATGACATTGTTGACAAAGGAGTACAGAATCACCTGCACACTTTCCATGTTGAGCTTGTGTCAGCAGAGGAGTTGGTTTCCTCTGATAAGACACTGTCCTGTCCTGTCCTGTTGACTGGGAAGATCAATGGTCCTTAATGACAGGCTGTGGGAATGATAATGACCATGTTATTGGTTAATTACATTACATTACATTACATTACGTCATTTGGCAGACGCTTTTATCCAAAGCGACTTACAATAACACATTTTTGTCAGCAATAGAGCAATCAACTACGGAGCACAGTCTATGATAACTACAACTTCTGAAGGAACAGTGGTACAAGTTTAGGTTATAGTTTTTTTTTTTTTTTTTTAGAAAGAGAGAGAACGAAGTTAGATCAAGAAGGGCCCAGATGGAGCCTGAAAACGTGTGTCTTTAGTCTTTTCCGAAAGATCGGCAGTGATTCAGCTGTCCTGACCGAAGGTGGAAGCTCGTTCCACCATTGAGGTGCCAGGGACGAGAAGAGTCGAGATCGGGATGAGCGACTTTTGAGCCCCCGTAGCGAAGGAGGGGCGAGGCGACCTGCACTGGTGGAGGAGCGAAGGGAGCGCTGAGAGGTTTGGAACCTGACCATATATTGCAGGTACAGGGGAGCTGACTGGTGTACAGCCCTGTAGGCCAGTACCAGTGTCTTGAATTTGATACGGGCCGAGATGGGAAGCCAGTGGAGGTCCTGGAAGAGGGGAGTGACGTGAGAGAATTTGGGTTGGTTGAATACCAGACGGGCTGCAGCGTTCTGAATGAGCTGAAGCAGTCGGATATCGGTGGCAGGTAGGCCGGCCAGGAGCATGTTGGAGTAGTCCAGGCGGGAGATGACAAGAGACTGGACCAGGAGTTGAGTCGCTTCTCTTGTGAGAAAGGGACGGATTTCGCGGATGTTGTAGAGAGAGAACTTACAGGAGCGTGCTGTCGCAGCTATGTTGGCTGAGCAAGACAGCTGGTTGTCAAGGATCACCCCAAGGTTCTTAGCTGTTTGGGAGGGAAGTACAGTGGTGTTCAATGGAGATGGAGAGATCTGCGAGAGGGCAGTCTTTCCCTGGGAGGAAGAGTAGCTCTGTCTTACCAAGGTTGAGCTTGAGGTGGTGGGCAGACATCCAGTCGCCAATGTCTTTGAGGCATGCAGAGATGCGAGCCTCGATTTGAGTGTCGGAGGGGGGGAAGGAAAGGAAAAGCTGGGTGTCATCAGCATAGCAGTGATAAGAAAAGCCATGAGAAGAGATCACATAGGCAAGGGATCTGATATAGAGAAGGAAAAGTAAGGGGCCCAGGACTGAGCCCTGGGGGACACCGGTGGTAAGAGGACAGGATCTGGAGAGGGACCCTCTCCATGAGACCTGGTATGAGCGGTTCGAGAGGTAGGAAGCAAACCAGGAGAGTGCAGAACCTGAAATGCCGAGGTCAGACAGAGTGGAAAGAAGGATTTGGTGGTTGACTGTATTGAAGGCAGCAGACAGGTCAAGGAGGACAAGAACAGAGGTTAATGTGGAGGGTAATACATTTACCATGTGCTGCCAGGGCTAAGTGGCCAAAGCTCTCCATACACACTGCACAAATGAATTCCCAACTAAACACTTTGCTTGTAAAAAGTTACTGGTTTGGTGCTCATCACAGACACATTTAATGGTATAATGACTATCACTGTTATGATTTCATGAATGAACAAAATAAACAAATAAACAAACGGAAGAAAACAGATCCATTGATCCATTCATTCTTTAAGTGTTCCAAATTGTCCAAAAGGAAAGCATGAATCAGACTATAGTTGCAACAGCAATAATCATGTTTTAATACTGTTGACTACTGATAGCCGTTACTGTTAGTCTTCAGGAAGAGGCTGTGATACTGCAGGCTCATTTCCTACAGTAGCTCTCTGGTCTCTTTCTCACTTAAGGTTATTTCATGCTAAGGTTAGTGGGAAACATACATCTGCATACATCTTAACTGACACGTGATATTTCTAGGATGACCAACTGAGGACCGCATAAAGGCCATGTGGCTTCATTACACAAAGCCTTTGCTATGGGTCGAAAGGAAATTACACCAATTTATGTTTCCTGAACAACAAACGGTCTTACATGAAGTAAATTGACTTGAGCTTAATCACCACAAATATATTTGATACATATTCTCTATATTGAAAAGACATGCAGAAAATGCACTTCAACTTTCTCAGAGTACAGGGTAGGCTATTCGAGCCTAATGAACAAAAATATAAACACAACAGGTTTTTTTTCATGAGTTGGATGATCCAAAACTTTTTCTATGCACACAAAACTTATTTCTCAAATTTTGTTTAAAAAAAAGCACTTCTCCTTTGCCGAGATAAACCATCCACCACCATCAAAGACATGTACTACATGTTAGGGGTTAGACCCTTTTCAAAGCAACTGTTTTGAGGTGGTAAAGCAGATAGGCTATAACCAATACCATTAATGGTGGTTCCATTCCATTTAGGTGTTCCTCATTAATGTTATTGGTTATGGTTACACCTGCTTTACTTCCTGCGTTACCACCTCAAAACCGTTTGCTGTGAAAAGGGCCCTATGAGCTGGTCTGAGACCAGCCACTGGACAGCTGCTGCAACAGTTTGTTTGCAAAACCAAAGGATTTCTGTACAAACTGTCAGAAAGCCAAGCAACACCTGTGCAAATGCATGTGGTGTTTAATCAGCAGCCCGATACAGCCACACCTGTCAGTGGATGGATTATCTTGTGCTGCTCACTAATATGGATTTAAGCAAGAGACAGAAATAAGAGAAATAAGAAGTAAGCCATTTTGTGTGCATAGATTTTATGAAAAATAATAGGAGCAAAAACAAAAAAAATTATATTTTTGTTCAGTATAATATTCCTTTACCCGTCCCTTAAGACTGCGCACGCACACACACCACCCCCTCCTCCCAGTCTACTTAAAATTGAAGTGGTTCACCTTGCCAGATTCCCCCCTAATATTCCATGCTCCTCCACCAGTAAAACCACGTGGCCAAATGAAGAGTGTGTCTGACTTCAGATCAGAGGACAGACGGTTTGAATCCATTTGTGGTTGGCATTATAATTTAGTATATTCAGAAGCTTCCATGAAAGGAATAGACTATTGCAATCATGATTGGAGACTGAAATGTTCCATGAAACTAGGAGTTAAAGCCCATGTCCTCCTTTCATGTCATCCTTTCCTTTCATCTGATATAGCTCAGTGAAATAATCAGGTGGCCGTGGTGCACCAGGATCCTGGTTCAATCCTCAACTCTTTTCATGTTCACTTCATCTAACAATAATTATAAGCTAAGGTAAGGTGCAAGCAATGTGGTTATTGCTCACTCTTTGGCTATTGGTGGCTCAGTGGGTAGCACTGTTGCCTCACAGCAAAAACGTCCCGGATTCGATCCCGGTCCGTCCCAGGTCCTTTCTGTGTGGAGTTTGCATGTTCTTCCCGTGTTTGTGTGGGTTTTCTCCGGGTGCTCCAGTTTCCTCCCACCATCAAAAATACACATATGTTAGGGTTAATACTCCTGTCAGTGTCTGCACTGCGGCTGCCCACTGCTCCTAGTTCTAGGAAGGTTCCTAGTAGAGGATGGGTCAAATGCAGAGGATGGAATTCCCCATGGGGATAAATAAAGGATAACTTAACTTAAAGCTCAGAGAGATAAGTAGCTGCTTGTCATGCAGAAGGTTGTTGGTTCTGACCCTCTCACTCATGTTGTTCTTGTCATTTGTCAATCAGTAGTGTGGAGCCTTGTAGAAATAAGATGATGATGAAGGTGAGTTCCTGTCAGAGTTAGCACAACAGAATAAGCACCTGCTTTATAGGCTACTTCCCTACCTAACACTCTGACTGTTGGTTCAATCTCTGATCAGGGAGAAGTGTTCTTTAACTTGACTGGTAAACTGAATGACAGAGCTGTATACTGCCTCATATAGGCCGCTCCAAAGAAATACTCATAGACAACAGATAGGAACTGGCTCCTGCAGGAGCTTAGAAACACACAGATACTACAGTACAGTACAGTACAGTACAGTACAGTACACAGTATGTGATGGTATGTGGAGAGAGGAATATTATCATACAGTACAACATTGGCACAATGCTAGTAAACTCACTAGGCAGTGTGCAATGACATAAACACTTCCAACATTCCAAGTCAGCTTCATGTGTTATTAAACTTTTCGGCTGGGCAAGAATCTGTCCTTCATAGCCAGCTGACCTCCTAACACCTCTCTGGAAAGTCGGGGGTAACCCTTTCATCAGGGGGAGTGAGAATCGGTTGATGTACAGACATTAAAGTAACAGAATACATGGCCACACCCATGAGCCAGTGTTGTAGTCCACTCAAGTCTGAGTCCTGGACACATTGTCAGGACTCGTGCCTCAGACTTGGACTCAAGCATTCATCCATTCAGAATCCAAAGTTGGAGATTTGTTAATCGATAAAGACTGTTTTTTGTTTTGTTTGTTTGTTTTGTAATAGGCCATAAGAATTTGGCCTAAGATATTGATAGCTATATTAATACCATGACATTATTCAATTTTGAATACATACCTACATGTGGATTCACGCTCATGTTCAATAACTCTGGACTCGAACTCAGGTGATGGGAACCCGAATTCGGACTCTTCTTTGGTGACTCGGACTTGGACTCGAGGTATAGTGACTTGACTACAACGCTGCCATGAGCTCACGCCGACACAACAGCTCAACAGAAAGCAGAGAGCAGAGAGAGGAAGTGCAGGGCTTTATCAAATGTCAGGGAGGCCACCGATTGGTTGTTGCTGATTGACCTCCTTCCTTGGTACTGGCCACCAAACCAGGAAACTATGAGGGCAAGTAGAGGAGAGAGGATCGAGACCGAGAGGGAGGAACCAAAAACAACCCTCCAACACAACACCTAAAAACACAGTTAAGGGAGGAAACACAGTCACATTCAGCTTTTGAGTTATTAATTTCTGCTCATGTTATTAGAGTATTTTCATCTGTTCATGCACTGTAGACCGGCTTCAGAAATACATCACATCTCCCTCCTTCTCCAATCATGTGTGTGAATGTGAAAGGGTGCATGCGCGCACACACACACACACACACACACACACACACACACACACACACACACACACACACACACACACACTTAACTGCTGAGCTCTGTGATGGTAACCCTGAGAGTGGCTTTCCATTCAGCTCCTCTACCTCGTCTTCATGCCACTCTCCTCTCTTCACCTTCACCAACATTGTTGCCTGCCTTATTTCACTTTCCCTTCTGTCCACTCATCTGCTCTCCTTCAGTGAGCTGTGCTTTTCAAAAGGGACTATTCAGACAGGCATGAAAGCAGAGATTTTATTCAGGCAAAATGAAAAGTCTTTTTTGCAGAAATAAACAGTATTATCATTGTAATGCATCGGGGGAAGGTATATGATGTAAAAGTAACACTTTATAATAACATTTCAATCATGAGAGACTCGTAATATAATTTTAACAAACTTTATTGAATCAGAATAGACAGTTTGAGTATGGCGTATGACTCCATGATGTGACGCTCCTCTTGCTTATGAGAGAGGGGCGTCAGTGCTGTATGAGATAGGACATCCCCCCCCTCTTGCTTATGAGAGAGGGTGTCGGTGCTGTATGAGATAGGACATCCCCCCTAAGGGGATTTGTTTCCAACAGGAGTCATGACATTGGTGGTGATCTGGGGAGGTGGTGGGCTGAAGCTTTTTGCTCTGGAGATGCTGGATGAATGCGTGATGCTGACACAAGGTGAGTGATGACTGCACAAGTGTGATTTAAGCTGTGGTGATGGGGGCTTTATATAGTACCAGGAGAAGGGCATTTATGATGTCATAACTGATGTCATTTATGATGTCATAACTGATGTCATTTGGGAGAAGGGCATTTATGATGTCATAACTGATGTCATTTATGATGTCATTTATGATGTCATAACTGATGTCATTTGGGACGTCATGGAGAAGGTGACGTCGGAGATGGAGACGTCATTTAGTGACGTCATTTGGGCTGAGGGTTATGACAGCATGGGGTGCTCTATTAATGCCTTATTTGGTCTTCCATGATTGAACTACAGTCTGCGACTACACTTCAATCATGAGAGACTCGTAATATAATTTTAACAAACTTTATTGAATCAGAATAGACAGTTTGAGTATGGCGTATGACTCCATGATGTGACGCTCCTCTTGCTTATGAGAGAGGGGCGTCAGTGCTGTATGAGATAGGACATCCCCCAAAGGAATTTAAAGTTATTTCAGGAACTGGGAGAGTGAAAACGGGGGTCATGGAGCTCGCCTGGGGTATGCTTTAGTCAGGTCGTGGGCTGACGGGGGGAGAATTTAGGCATGTCGGGAGATGAGGGGCTGACCGGGGTTTTTTAAGGCAAAGCGGGGTTGCAAGGGCGTGGATGTGGATAGCCCGGGCATGGGCGCATTGATGAGGAAAAGGAGAGTTTGATCACCACCAACGAAGTGCTTGTTGCCTCTTTAGTCATGGAAGGAGGGATCTTTGGGCTGATAATATGGTGTCTTGCTCTGGTCGAATGAAAGATGCATAGGCGGATGAGGACCAGCGCCCCAGTTGTTGAAGGGAGGCGGAGGACGCCCCCTGCATGGCTGCTGATGTGGCTGCTCCGATCCTGAAGGAGTGACTGGAATAGTTCTCTGCAGGGATGTTGCATTTCTGGAGTGTGGTCTTGAAGTGAAGGATGAACCAGGATCCTGTCATGTGATGATGGGGAGAGATGAGGAAAAGGGGGCCAAGGGCTGATTGAGGTTTATGCAAATGCCGGAATGATGGGTTATGCAGATTGTCGGGACATTGGCTGACTTGTCAGGACGTGGGCTGACTGAAGTTTAAGCAGGATGCAGGGATAATGGGTTGAGCAAGTTGTCAGGATGTGGACTGACTTCTCGGGACGTGGGCTGACAGGTTTAAGCAGAATGCAGAGATAATGGGTTGAGCAAATTGTCAGGACGGGGGCTGACTTGTCAGGACATGGGCTGACTGATGTTTAAGCAGAATGCAGGGATGATGGGTTGTGCAAATTGTCAGGACGTGGGCTGACTGAGGTTAAGCAATGGCAAGGACACTTATGGGGTTATATGCAAATTGCCCGGGCATGGGCACCAAACGGGGATTGGGAGAGAAGACCGCCACCAACGAAATGCATTAATACTTCCTACCAATCATGGAAGGAGGCATCTTTGGGCTGATGATATAGCAGCTTGCTCTGGATGGATGTAGGACGCATGGCTGATGAGGACAGCAGCCCAGTTGTTGGAGGGAGGACCCCCCCGGGAGGGGACCACCCCCCCCAAAAGAAAAAGGTCAGCGATGACCTGCATTTTTTAAGGTCAGTAATGACCAAGGTCGCAACAACCTGCATGAGCATAGCCAGCAATGGCTTAAAGATGCAATATTTAACCTTTAGCATTATATTATTATGGCATGAAAATGTCTAAAAATGAGTAGACATAATGTTATATTCTTTAGTTGTGCACTTACTTTATCCCAAATTGTATGAGGCAAAGATAGGCTTGATATTTTTCTCATAGTTTTCCTATCTATCCGTTCTATTCCTAATAGATGCACGTTCTGATTTGTGCATTTTGACATTTGGAATATTAAAGGTGGGCTGACCATTGTTAATAAGTACGTTTTCCCCTTGGATTTGACTTTAAGTTGCGTGTCTACAGTATGTCTATTATGGGCCTTTTTCATTTGTTTTGACAGTCGTGTACTGTCACTTCGGGAGAGTTGCACCCGCACCCTCGGCTGAGCTGTTGTACGGTGGACTTAGTTCAGTTGAGGCAGAGACTGGCTGTGGAGACACGCGGTTTTCGTGCCATGACCTTTTTGATTAGTTTTGACGTCCAGCGGGAGGGGGAGCAGTGAATGTGCTGCATCTGTAGAAAGTTTTAAGTCGTCGGCAGACGAGACGATTTCGTCGTAGAAAAATGAGATTCCGTTCCAATTTTCTAAGAGGTGTGCCCAGGGGGTATACTTTTGCTGAAGCCACTGTGCTGTGCCCGGCTATATGCTTTGCTGGAGCCACTGTGCTGTGACCAGGGAGGAGCTCTGCTGAAGCCACTGTGCTGTGACCGGGGATATGCTTTGCTGAAGCCACTGTGCTGTGACCAGGGAGGAGCTCTGCTGAAACCACTGTGCTGTGACCAGGGATATGCTTTGCTGAAGCCACTGTGCTGTGACCGGGGAGGAGCTCTGCTGAAGCCACTGAGCTGTGCCCAGGGATATGCTCTGCTGAGCCACTGCTGTGACCGGGATACAGTGTTGCCAGATGGCAAATGTTGAATTATCGTACCAGAGGGTCAAAATTATCGTTTTTGGAGTGAAATTATCGTACGCCCCCTCCCCAGCGCGCGTGCCTTCGGCGCGCCTATGTCGGGGGGCTGCGCTGATCACAGGCTACTTTTTGGACTTGGCATGATTTTTCAACACTGTGGTCTCAGCCTGCGTTGCAACAACAACAAAACACCCTGCACGTATTAGCTGCAAATATGTTTGTTTGAAGAGATGATTGTATAAACAGATAGAGTGATAGACGTAGGATTCGTCTAAGTGTCACGAAATGATGAGATTCTCGTACGTTTGGGGGATTTGGGGATTATTGATCGTACATCGTACAGAGGTCAAAATTCTCGTACAGGTACGATAATTATCGTACGTCTGGCAACGCTGCCGGGATATGCTCTGCTGTAGCCACTGTGCTGTGACCAGGGATGTGCTCTGCTGAATCTACTGCGCCGTGACCGGGGAATGAGCTCTGCTGACCTGACGAGTTATGCATAACGGAAAGCCGGGTGATGCTGCACTGCACATTAAAGCCGTGGTGGACTGGGAGGAGCACCTTTTGTTTATGATCGAGACTGAAGCTTCGTATGCATTTGCAATACCAGAGTAAATCTCGTAGAGGAAGATCGATTCCCTACTGGGAGAAAGTAGGGAACTCATGGTGCCTCTTTTCTGCAACCATTCACCTCTAGAACTTAATTCAAGCATATGCTGAAGCCAGAACCACCCGCGAGCATTTTTCGGTTGAAAAGACGTTTAAATTTGAAAGTGAAAGTTTTTTCACCCACTATTTGCAGACGTTTATTGAACTTTCAGATTTAGACCATATTTCACCAGGATCTTAAATTAAAATATCAGCGCGCACACGGGATTCAAACCCCGCTTTCCCACATTCAAGCCAGTCCGCTCTAGCGCTGAGCTATACATTTTCTTATGTTTTGAAGGACGGCAACAGCAGAACTGATGATTATCGCCATTTTGCCTGAAGCATGCGACGGGAGACGATAGTGTCGCATCTTGCATTTGCAATGCGCATCTTTGGCAACGCTAGACCAGCCACGCGCATGCGCAGTATAGCATGGAAGGCCGGTGGCTAGCCAGGTAGCTAGCGCGCTACTCAGCATGGCCGGAAAAGTTTACAAGGGTTATACTTTATCTAAATGACTGGGATTGGATCGATGGATTGGATGCGTAAGAGAGGAACCATGCTATGAAAAAGAAAAGGTTGACTGGAAACTGGGACTAGAGGCATGTTGTTAAAACCCGAATGGACACGGGAGAGGGAAGCGGCCGTATGCCGTATGCCGTATGCTAAGGGATTGGCACCCGGCCTGAAATGAGTGCAGCAGCAATGCCGCAACGTTGACTGAAACCAGGGACTAAATGCATGTTTGATAATACCCGACCGGACGCGGGAGAGGGAAGCGGCCGTATGCAACAGGGCAGAGTTGCTCGGGGATTGGCACCCGGCCTGCAATGAGTGCGGCCGCCGGAAGAGATGCCGGCTGAAAAGGGGGGATACGACCTGAAACCTGGGGCAGGGCTGTTTGGGCTGCTGCCGTGGGGAGCGTGGGGCTCGCGAGCGTCCTCGGCCGGGCATCGATGTCGATGAGGGACCCGACCAGTGAAGACATCGTTGCGATCAGGGGATCTTGGAGGCCTGGAGGGGCTGGAGCCTTGGCGCGTCCGCCGAGGAGCCGGCGGTCGTGGTGCGCTTCGCTGGGCCTTTCTTGGAGGTGGACTTCTGGGCTCTTTTGCTGCGGCCACGGCCTCCGGAGTGCTGTGCGGACTGAGATCCGGGGGAGGTGGACTTCTGGGCTCTTTTGCCGCGGCCGCGGCCTCCAGAGTGCTGTGCGGACTGAGATCCAGGCGAGACGAGGACCTCCTTGACGTTGGATCTTCTTTTGAGGCCGCGGCCCCTGGTGAGGGGAGCGTCCCATGAGACGCCTGTGACGCCCGGAGATGGAGCCTGGGGATTGGGGATTTGCCCGAGGCTGGCCGGGGCGTTGAATGTGCTCTGGAGGAAAGCGTCCACGGTGGAGCTGAAACTTTGCTGCTCGTTTTCGGACTCGGACATGGTGCTGGACTGAATGAAGCTTTTTGCTCTGGAGATGCTGGATGAATGCGTGATGCTGACACAAGGTGAGTGATGACTGCACAAGTGTGATTTAAGCTGTGGTGATGGGGGCTTTATATAGTACCAGGAGAAGGGCATTTATGATGTCATAACTGATGTCATTTATGATGTCATAACTGATGTCATTTGGGAGAAGGGCATTTATGATGTCATAACTGATGTCATTTATGATGTCATTTATGATGTCATAACTGATGTCATTTGGGACGTCATGGAGAAGGTGACGTCGGAGATGGAGACGTCATTTAGTGACGTCATTTGGGCTGAGGGTTATGACAGCATGGGGTGCTCTATTAATGCCTTATTTGGTCTTCCATGATTGAACTACAGTCTGCGACTACACTCAGTAGTAATTAATTTATAAGCTATTAGTTAATGATGAACTAATGATGAACTAATCATTTACAAAACATTAATACACATTTGTAGATCATTAAGCTGTAAGTTATTCAAAGTTTCTATATTCCAACCTGTCCCTATACACATTTGTTAATCATGAACAAATGATGGGCAAATCATTAGTAAATGAAAAGATCATTAACTAATAGCTTATAAATGACTTACTACTGAACGTTATTACTGATGTAAAAGATGACTTAACTTCACTTGAATAGTGCATTTGTGTGTGTGTGTGTGTGTGTGTGTGTGTGTGTGTGTGTGTGCGCGCGCGCGTGCTCGTGTAAGCACTACATGCACATTGCCTCCACATGTTTGAATGTGAGTACACGTGATATTTACCGACAGGCTATAACAATAATTTCTGTGTAGATTGCTGTATGTACAAGGCATCCTGTGTCTCTAGCTTTTACAGGCCATTGTCTTCCAGTGGGAGGACTTGATGAACAATCTCTTAATCAAGGCCTAATTGTTTAGCATGATCCTGACTGACCCGCTTAATGGAAAACCCCCCTGATTAATGATGTGTGTTAACGAACACAGTGGGAGACACCCCAAAACCTTCACTGACTCTCCTTAATTAAAGGCTGATAGCACAGTATCTTGGACTGGATTATTCCGTACAGCGAGTCAGTGAGAATATGCAGTGAATTTGAGAGATATTTGGTATCCTTAGTTTAATGTCATAAGAGCCAAATCAAGTCCCAGGGGCAGATACTGAAATAAATGAGAGTCTGGCTTCAGACCCCCGTCTTCAGCCATGGACAGCTTTATGTTGCCAGCTCCAGGACAGCTGATTTTGGGGAGAATGTTGTACATGTAGCTAACTGTCCTCCTTAGATTGTTAAATGATAGTTTATTATAGTCCATTATATTAGGATTATGATAGATTGATAGTTTTTTTTAACTTTTTAATCATTTTGGTCATGAGTGTTTAATTTCTTCATGTAGCCTACCTATGATTTGAGCTTGAAAAAAAATGTGTAAAGAATTCTGGTGGGAACTAACCGGGGACTCCTAGCTTTTTTGATTAAGCAATTACAGTAATATACATTAATATTGTGCCATCTTGGGATAAATTAGGACCACAAGAGACGTTTGGGCTAAATGTTGACGATGTTTAGTCAGTCTCTTTTTGTCCTAATTTAGTCCAAGACAGACGTCCATCTTGGGCTAAATTAGGACTAAGAGAGACTGACTAAACATATTGTAGCCAACATTTCAATTACTATTTTTGGCTAAATCATGGCCACGACAGACCGACCAGATGTAGCCATAAAAGCAACGTCCGTGGTCATCGGGTGCTGGGTGGGCACTGGGCAGCCTGCGCCCCTGTAGTTACTCTGTAATTACATGTAAGTGAGGGAATTAACGTTGCTTTAGAATACAGCCCACACCCCTGTAGTTACCCTGTATATATAATAGGTACCCGATAGTTAAAGAATAACTACAGTAATATAAGTGTACCCTGTAAGAACAGAGTAGGTACCTGGTAGTTACAAAAATAACTATGGTATTAACAGAATAGGTACCCAGTTAAAAAGTCCTCCATTTGTTACCCCCTTATTACATAAGTTTTTGTTACCCTGTACTTACCATGTAAGTTACCCTGTACCCCTGTAAGTTGCGGGCTGTATTCTAAAGTGTTACCTTTTTTCCCATGTGTATAATGATGTAAGCCAGGGATACTCAACTTGCTTTGCCTGGGGGCCACTTTCGTGAAATGATAGAAGGCCAGGGGCCAGTTAATAAACAAACAATATACATTTTTCTGTAGCGGATTGTAGGTTTTTGGGGTGTCAGCCAGAGTTTAGTCTGACAATGTTGTGCACACCAGATAGTTAGTTAGGTTAAGTTAGTACATACATAAGTGCCTGGGTAGCAAGCAGACGGCGGTATTTGACAATTTAGCAGCTAAATCATAGATTATTGAAAGATATTCCATATTCCAGACTGAAATGCTATAACAGAAGTGGAGTATTGACCAGAATGACATGAACATTTGGACACTTATTCAGCGGGTATCTTGCAAAAACATCTTTTTTGCAATTCCATCGCGGGCCACACAGGGGGCCACACAGGGGGCCACACTGGCGGCCCGCGGGCCACATGCGGCCCGCCAGTTGAGTATCACTGATGTAAGCTTTGTCTGCAACCCAGTTCATATGGCGATCATTAATCGCAAAGCAAAGTCATGGAAAACATTCAGAGTTGCATGTTGTTTTCACTGAGGGAGGATCATAGTGACAGTAAAAGCAAAGTCTGCAGATAACGGTCTGTCCTCTCTACCTGCTGCCTGTTCCTGGGAAGCGATGCGGTTCTCTCGGTCCTAAGCAGCATGAATGTCACCAGTCTCTGAGGTATAATCAGTTAATCACCCCCAGACGGGCAAGGTCACCGTACACACACACACACTTATCTGTTCCAGCTCAAGCCACACAGGAGAGGAGAGGGGGTGGTGATGGAGGCTAGGGGGAAGGATGAGGCAAAAGAGAGGGGGAGAGCTATTTCATATTATAGCCTACCACATCTAATTTATAATCTGTGTTGGTTCCTCAAAAGTATAAAGTTAAGTTAACTGTTTTGAAATGGATCATATCATATTTAGGCTACCGGTAGGCTACATACCAGTCAAAACATTTGGACACACATTTTTCTTTTCTTTAGACATCAAAACTATGAAATTGCACAAATGGAAGTGACTTTTTTTTCCTCTGCTAGCATTGAGAGTGCTTATGGCCAAACAAAATGTCACATAATATTATGCAACACTGTTTGGATCCCACCTGCAATTATACCCACTCATCACCAGAGGTGTCGGCAAAGAGCCTCAACTTCACTATTTCTATTCTAAGAAACACATTTCAAGTATTAAGCATACACCTTTAGTATGGCTTTAAGATCATGAAAAATATAGCACATTCAATCAGGTGTGTCCAAACTTTTGACTGGTAGTATTTTTTTACAGATTGCAAATCTTAAGCAGACATTTGAGCCTTCTAAATGTGTGCTTCTTCCCTTTAGTTCTCATGGTGCTGATGAGGCATTGTGGCTACTTGAGACTCAGGATGTTGGTCAGCTATGTCATGGTAAAGTTACTTACGATGGCTGTGTCATCAGAAAGGGGCGGTTGCTAAGGGAGCGGAAGTAGACTCCGGAAGCAGTGTTTGCTTTCTTGTCATGTGAGTGACTCCACACAGAAGACCACGGCTAGCCTTTCCACCACAGTGTGCCCTCTTTATTTGTAAGAATGTAAAGTGACGTCTTGTAGGAGTCCTGTCTCGTTATCTGTTCTAGTAAAGAAATGAACAGCGTAGCATTCGTCACAACGGGGCGCTATCACACATCAGACTGAGGTGGCCAGAAGCACCGAGAGAGACCAGCCAAGCCCATCCAGTCTAGTAGCAAGGTCGGCTAACCTCTCTTCTTCTGATGGTATCAGCCACTTTAGATGTTCAGAGATACCCCTGGACCCATGCTTTCATGAATTATACGGACAATGTTAAAGACGCTGACCATGACAGTTGTCGCCGGCTCACCGCGGTCTTCTTCAAAATCCCACTTCAAGTCCTTCTCCACTCATTACTTTGGTCACGGACAACAGCAGATGGTGCAGCTGCCGGTTTAATTTTCTTTATTATCAAGGCATCTGCTTTCTGCTTTTGTCCCAAACACAGCAGCATGAGCTATATAGGCAGCCGCACGGCCATTTTGAGAAGTTGCAAAGAAAACATGGACAAGTGAATGAGTTCAAAGCCTCTGGAAACACTTCCTGAATCAGATTGTGGTCATTCCCCTCTGTTTTTGGACACTGCAGAAAACACATCTCTGCAAATGAAGTTGTTTTTCAGCGCAGATGAAGCGTTGCTGAATTCGATAAGGTGCCACACTAACATACCAGCATGAGAAATCTAATATGTTATTGTGTGGTTATGTTTGGATCTAACCATATGTACCACACATGTGTTGCTTACACTCAAAGGTCTGTGAATGGGAGCAAGAGAATCCCTTTGGCTCTGCTCAGGTGCTTTCTTCTTCGCTGATACGCTACAGTACTACGTGCTGCCTGGTACGTACAGTATGTGCTGGGCTGAGGCTGAGGGAGGAGGCAGCAGATGTTGGGCGCTGACAATCCGCTCAGCCTTGGATCTGCAACAACAAAGCAGTGGAGAGGGAAATGTCAGCGGCGCATCATCCCCGCCGCATCATCCCCGCCGCATCATCCCCACCGGCCCTGCGAGAGTGAATAATTACTTTGACTCAGGTCAGGGGAAAGAAAGAAGGTGAAGAAAAAATGCGAACCCGCCTTTTCCTCCAAACCGCCTTAAAACCCTGCATCATGCCTGCTGATAAGAAGGTGACATTGAGGAGGCTGTGAAACGGCGAGAACCTTTTGGAAAGAAAGGCTTCTGCTTGTGGCAGCAAGCCGCTTAGGGAAATGAAATGATTCGCCCCTACAGAGCAGCTCGGGCACGTGCTCTTCCTCGGAGAGATGAGAAGGGGGACGCGGGGTTCACATCTGAAGAGCTCGGGGGGAGGAAACGTGTTGGGGAGGATCGGCTGCTAGCTAACTGCAGTCACTTTGGCTTCGGGGAGATGCATCAGTGTCACCATTATGCGTAATAATTTGAATGACATCTCTGTGCATGACTCAAAGGCAGTGGCGTGGGGGCTGGCGGGGGTTATTGGGAATGACTCCCCCAATGATGCGTGTCACTGAAGCAGCAAATTAACATGAGGAGATGGAGGCACGTATAAAGGGATGAGAGGAGGGGAGGGACCGGCGGAGACGTCGGGAGCGATGCGAAGGGGAACAGGGGTGGATGTCGAGAGAGAGAGGCGTCGCTATTTCCACCCTCTTTGTTAGCCGGGGTGCTCTGCTCACGCGCTGTTTCCAGCTCCTGCTCTGCTGGAGCTTTTCCTCAACAGCCAGGTGCGTCCATTGTGATAAATGATTCTCAACGGCGCCTTTACAATGGCAGAGGCAGCCTCATCAAAGACTTCCACCGCTCCCTCCTTCCACAAACGACACAATAAGCACGCTAGGTTGGGGTCGTTTGTCTTGCCACCACACGAGACTGTGACGGCTATTTTTACTTTCTGTTTACCATGTTACTCTTATGGGAGCTAGTCGCCTGGAAGACACGATAGCGGAGGATTTTTTCCGCCTGTTGACTGGCCAGTTGCTTGTCTGGCCGCCCCCCCCCCCCCCCCCCTCTATCTGCCTCCATGCTTCTGTTCCTCTCTGCCACTCGTTTTCCATCGGGGTATTTCTTTTCTTTGCTCGTCTCCTCTGCGTTTCCTTTGTTTTCCTCTCTGACAGGAAACAAGGCTCCATTCCACACCTGTAAAGTGCCTTCCCCCCGGTTTCCTCCATGCAGTAATTTATGCTGTCAGGGGTTTCCTCTGTGTGGATGGCCAGGCTTTCATGTGGGTGCAGAACACTATCTTGGGCTGTTGACACGTTCCTCCGTGTTCAGCATGAAAGAGACTGTAGCAGGTAATTGATGGGGGGCTTACTGCCACAGGCACCCAGCACAATGTGAGGAACCCCACCAGCTTCTACCAGTTTAACCCCACCAATTAGATTAGCATAGGCTGGAAAGAGAGAGGGGAGCTGAGCAGAACACTGCCAATGGAAGCTAAAACTCTGCTTCAAGCTTCTTGTATCCAAAAACCTGTTGACCACCTCTCTTACATGGAACGAGCTCATCTCTACCTCTGTGTTAGCACGGCACCAATACGCTTCAGGTGACTCTCCCACACCTCCTTGTCCCCAGAGAATAAAACCTCTTCCCAACAGAACAGTCCTCACTCGCTCGCCACACAATACTGCTGTTCAGTATTCATCCAGGCATACTGGCCAGGATTCTGCCCAAGTGATAAAACCCCATTTATCAGCTGGAAGCGTCCGTGGACTGCAGATATATCCAATCTCTCTCTATGCTTTTGATGCCAGCCAGGGTCACACCAGATCTTTCTGTGTGCTTTTGATGCCAGCCAGGGTCACACCATGATTCTGGCTGGCTTACCGAACCCCCCAATGATTACTGCTCATGCTCAACATCTCATTACCGAGTGGTGTTACTGGCTAATGAATTTGTCTCTAATCATGTTATTGGTAACTGTGTCTCACACAGCGTTCGGTGCAACATGCTGCAGTACCCCCTGCTTCCCAACAGGACCAGAAATAAGCCATTTTCGCTCTGTGGCATTTGTTGTAAAACAACAACTCTGCAATCCATATTTTTTGTGGTTGATTTGGCCGTTTATTTCAAAGGCAACTAAATTCTAATTGGAAACGTTTGGAAACAGTTGAGTGATGAAAACCATTTGAATTTTATTTTCATTATTTATTTAATCCTCATTTTAAGGCAGCCACGGTTATGGTTGTAAACCTCCAGGTTTCCCCTTCCTCCCAGTTGAAGGTAAGCTCGCTGCGACACCTCCCACCTCCCACCTTGGCGTAGATGACTGAACCCGTGAAACATTTGATCATAAACGCTACATGTATGTAATAAAGCCTTTTGAAAATGTGCAGCAGCAGCATTGTTCTAATCGCTTTGCAAATATTGCCTCAGAGGGATAAAAATCGCATCACGCTTAGATCCAATTTGCGCTACACTCACCAATTACTTTCACGGTCCACTTCCCATCTAATACAGAAAGGCCAGATTATCCGCTGGATGTGTGGCTGCTGCACACCCTCATTACAAACACTAATTGGAAAAACGCAACAAAAAATGTAACGTATGATTTGTCCTCCGTTCTAAGATAAATATTTACACTCATTTACTGTGACGCTTTGGCCTCAAAGAGATAACTGCTCTCTGAAAAGCAGTAGGCCTGCTTATGATAAAATGTGACTTATTTGATCTTTCTATTGGTCTTGTAATCAGATAAGGTTGTATCTAATTGAACAGATGTCTAATTATTATAAACACTAGTACCATTGAAATTCATTACACAACTGATTTAATAGGATACACAGAGAGAGTGACAGAACATGAGGGTGTCAAATACAGTATAGTGCAGTGCTTCGTAGCGCTCTGTAAAGCTACAAAGGCTGGAAGCAGAGAAACAGAGAACTGAAACACTGCGTAGCTGACAGCAGTGTTCACCAGTCTGTTTAAGATCTCTGTGGAAGAGGCCACTGTCCCAGCCTGCCTCAAGTCTACAATCATCCCTGTGCCAAAACAAACAGCGATCAGGTCCTTATATCGCCCGGTGGCCCTGGCCCCTGTAGTTATGTGTGTTGTCTAAGACTCTTAACACACTTATACAGCAACATCTCTCGTCCATAGACGAGTACCACTTTGTGTACAGGTCAACTGAGGACACTGTGTCACTCACTAGCCCTTCACACTGCTCACTCACACCTCAGCAGGACAGCGAGGAAGTCCAGATGCTGTTTGGTGCATCGCCATCAAACTAAACAATATCGGTCCTCGGCACCCACCCATTGGGTTGTGGACTTTCTGACCAGCAGACCACAAACAGACAAACAGACCACTTCTCCTCCCCCATAACACTGAACAACAGAGCACCACAGTGCTGTGTGCTGAGCCCCCTCCTATTCTCCCTCTTCATGTACGACTGCAAACCCATCTATGATTCCAACATCATCATCAAGTTTGCGGACGACACCATTGTGATAGGTAGGATCACCAATAACAACCAGTCAGCCTACAGAGAAGAGGTCGAGAACTTGGAAAGCTGGAGCCGAGACAACGACCTCGTTCTCATCTAAAAGAAGGGACATAATGGCCACCATGCACCATCCCATCAGCTTCAACAGTGAGATGGAGAGCTTCAAATTCCATCAGCCATGACATGAAGTCTCCACAAGCCCTGACATGCCAAGTTGACATCAAAAGACATTATTTACACCCTGTTTTTAGCCTGTTTTAGCTGAAATGTACATGTAACCGTCTCTCTGTATGTATAGCTAAATTAGGGTTATATAGAACAGATGATACAGCTTATAAGGTATGGACCAGTATGGTAGGTTCTACTCTGTGAGGAATATAATGAAATAATTGATAGAATAATTGACACACACACAAGCGACTGGAGCCACGGGTACGTTTGATTTGAAATATATTGTAGGATATATCTTCAATGTTACTACGGGCAAACAAAACGCAACGCGTTTCAACCACGCAGGTCTTCCTCAGGCAGTGTTAGCTGGGCGTCGGCCGCCGCACCTGTGTATATAAGGCAAATACGTGGCACAAGTCAGTTGGGATGACATATGGTGGGCAGTGCTATGACATCACAATATAGGATGGGCCTTATTAAAGCAACGGAGGATAGCAACATCATACACAAGTAATAGTAAATAGACAATAATGGTTGCAGCAGATAGATGTAGAAACAGTCTATAGGCTATAGGCTATAAGTTATAGGCTAGGGAGGAAAAACAAGGGGGGGCACAGCAGAACACAACATACGGACCCGGGCAACAATATAATTAAATACAGCACAATTAAATAAAGCACGCCAGGTCAAGGTCCTCGTTAAGTCCATGCGGGCTGACTGTGTTGATGGTATGAATCCAGCGCGCTTCACGCTGTAATAGATTTCTGTCCAGGTCCCCGCCCCTTGGGTGCGGTTTGACCAAGTCAAGTGCCCAGAAACGGAGATCAGAATCAGCGTGATTATGCTGTACAAAGTGTTCACTTTGTACAGCAATTCGTCGGCGAGGAATTGCGCTCTTGTGTTCCGTTACGCACACGAGTCGTCTTGCCAATATACCACCGTGGGCAGGGACAGGAGATAGCGTACACTACCCCCTGTGATGCGCAGGTGGTGAGGTGTTTGAGGTGGATGGTTACTCCGTTTGGGAACGAGAGGGATTTGGGCTTTGTTGGTTTGGGGGCAACATGAACAGTGTCCACATGGATAGTGGCCTATAGGGGGAGGACGGGAATCGATGGTGGGTTGTGTGGAGATGGGGGTGTGGAACGTTTTGACCAGACTGTCCCTGATGTTTTGGTTCCTGGTGAAGGCTATCCTGGGTGGTGTGGTGAAGGTTTCATGTACTTGTAGCACTCTCCAATGTTTTAACAAGCAGCGTTTAATTTGATTGGCTAGGGGAGTACTGGAGGGTGGCTGTGACTCTGGGTGGGGTAGGGTCCGGTGTCTTGGGCTGCAGCAGGATGTCCCTGTGTGAATGTAGGGTGCGTTTATACGTGTGGGAGATGGGTCTCCGCCCATACCCTCTCTCATGGAATCTCAGTCGCATCTGAGTAGCCTTATCGACAAAATCACGTTTGTCACTGCATAATCTGCGAAGGCGCATAAATTGTCCCGTGGGCAGATTATCCTTGAGATGAGAGGGGTGATAGCTAGTGGCGTGGAGGAGGGTGTTCCTGTCTGTGGGCTTGCGATAGATAGATGAGTGTAATTTATTGTTGTATTTGTAAACAGAGACGTCCAAGAAATTAATCCGGTCGGGGTGATGGTCTATGGTGAAGCGGAGGTGGGGGTTCCAGGTGTTGAGCAGGGTATGAAATTCTAACATCTACCATATTTTAACATCTTAAAATAGTTTTTAAACCATGAATTGCTTGTTTTTAACCATGAAACATGAATTATATATTTTTCCACGATGAATGAACCATGAATTATGATCAACCATCTTTAACAAAAATTATAATAATGGACAGCTATATCACATTATCATGTGTTTTTCACATTCTTGTGCAATTGCACTTCAATTGCACACAATAAATCATCTTTTAACATCAAAACAAAAATAATGAGCTAACGTATTCTTAATCATTTTATCAGAATAAAACATGTTGCTTCCCCTTAACATTACAGTAGTGTCACACATCACATTGGAAAGATGGACTGAAACCTCGTTTTGGCTGTACATGTGCCATGCAGACATCACTATTAGCCACCTGTTAGCAAATAGCCACTTACTGTAGCACATCTCATTTACTGCAACTCACCTGCGGCCTGCTATTATTGACTTAGCACAGCAACTAACTCACCAAGATGGTCTCTTGCAAAGTAACTCAACCTCCCGTACACCGTCGTCAATCCAACGCTTCTGCTTACACACAGGGCCGTAGCTAGCTATGAGGACGGGGAGGTCCGGACCTCCCCTAATATTTCAGCCTGCCAAAAAAAAAAAAAAAAAAAAAATTTTTTTTTTTTTTTTTTTTTTGCAGGCCAGGCCAGGCCACTCACTGAACAGCAGGCCAGGCGCCGCCTACTGGTTTACTAGTGGTTTTATTACTTTATTCAGGTTTAAAGTGGGTGCATCTCATTGTAAAATTGGACTTGGCCCAAATTGGGCTTCAAACGGCTCAAATCAGGCTTCAAACGGCCCAAATCTGGCTTTAAACGACCCAAATAGGGCTTCAAACGGCCCAAATCTGGCTTCAAACGGCCCAAATTGGGCTTCAAACGGCCCAAATTGAGCTTCAAACGCTGAATAATGACATCACAACAGTATAATCCTAATGTTGATTTAAAATGATATATTACTCTAAATATGGCTTAAAAAGGGGGGAAAAAAACCTCAATTTTTTTTCGGCGGCGCCCTAACGGGCGCCGCCGAATCCGCCTCCCCTTGCTGGACCTCCCCTATTTCGGAACCCTGGCTACGGCCCTGCTTACACAAGTGCCCTGTGATGGTACACTCGAAGTGTAGATTTCAATGACGTTCATTTTGATTGAATTCACTCTTTTTCTGACTGAGATAACTAACTTGTTTGCATGGATGTCTCTCTCTGGAATGTTCGGCTGTGCTTTGATCTGAGGGGGTGTGTCGTCACCGCGGCAGCAGCTAATAGGGGCGTATCCTGTAAGTGCCACTCTATCAGAAGGCTGCATTACCTAGGTCAGCCTCTAAAACTTGATCTGGAGAGGATGACTGATATGACATGACTGTATACCCAGTCTACACAGTGACTTGGGTGACACCATTATAAGTAAATAAAACAAAATCTGAAAAGAATAACTTGAAGCACAGTTCTAATAATCAGAAGAAAATAATAATACAAATAATAAATAAAACAACATTATGAACCCAATGCTCCACTGGGTTACATTATGATTATGATGATTTATGATTTATGATTCATGATTTATGATGATTATGATTATGATTATGATGGCTATAGACTGTAACAGTATAGCCATGTGCAGCTGGAAGCTCACTTCTATTTCTTCTTGTGCACCTGGCTCACTTTCTTTCCTTAAACCTGTCTTGAAACAGATTTAGCTATTTCATTTAATTACATTTTCATCGAAACCTTGTTATAGCAACAACAGAGGCATAGACAGTAATTTGCTTTTCTGGAAAAACTCAGTCAATATAATTCAAATTCATAGACTTATGGAAGTAGCCTACTGTATGTGAATATGATTAAGTTAACCTCGTCCAGGCTTGCATCAACGATCCTTGACCATTTTCTGCTGCTTCTGTGACCTTGCCTCCCATTTGATGCCACTGTGAAGATGCTGATCTCAAAGCGGAGACTGAGCACTCAGATATCGTGATGGAGAGCTGTGGGTCTGAGCGAGTCAGGAAGCTGGAGGAGACAGACCAGGCACTCTTCAGCCACACTGGAGATAGATGTATCCTGCCACTGTATAAATTGGCGGTCAAAAACACTGTGCTACAAAAGTGGCAATTGCTGGGAAGTTATAGGGGAGTGACACTGATGGAGAGATGAAAAGGGGGGGTATAGGTACTGTAGGGCGAGGGGGGCGAGGGTCAGGAGGCTGAGAGGGAGGGAGGTGAAAATGGGGAAAGGGGGAAGGTCAGTGTTAAATGTTGCACTGAAGGCCTGGAGATTGGGAGAGGACTGCTGCAGGTTAAAAGACCTGGAGAGACGGGAATTGATGCTCCCGCCGGGATATGAAGAGGATAACAGAGACAAGGCAACAAATGAAGATGAAGAGGGGTGGCTTATATCCAATTACAGACAAAGAAAGCCACAGATAGTAAGCACATGGCTATTGGATTCATATTTCCATGATCAAATACATAGACAGTCATTAGAATGCTTATTATTATTGCTGCAACTATGACCATTAGCATTATCATAATAACCATGTTTTTTATTGCTTGCTTTCAATTATACAGCATCTCTTTCAACAAAATCATAAACAATATTACAACCAAAATTAAATTCATTCATTCACCATAACAGAAATAGAGCCACACTACAATATAGTGATTGTTTGAAGGGCCTGGCAGGTCTGATAAGGTGAGGAAACCTCATCCTTGAGTTGGCACAGTAGCTTCATGGTTAATGCAGGACTTCCTGGATTGAGGCGGAAGTTATTGGGCGCTGTTTCCCCTCGTGCGATGCCCCGCAGATGTCTGACACAGCCTAGAGATAGTGGCTGTCTGCTGCAGGATAGATGAGATGAGGAAATGAGAGAGATGTGGACCAGGGATCGGCCTGCGACTGGGATGCCAGTGACATTGTATTGAAGAAACGCCTCTCCAGGAGCCATGCTAGTAAAGAACAGCGAGCAGAGGAAAGATGCGATTGGCACATCTCTACTTCTGTTTTCAGTCAGACAGCATTTTTAGTGCACAGTTTCAGATTCACAGCGATACGAGATCTTCGTTCCACCATTTTAGGCGATCACCTAGTATAGACAGAAGATAAATTGCCGTCCCTGTAATTGCTTGGACCTTCAACCTGCAGGCAGGAAGTGATCACATGGTGCTGTGAGGTCTAACGTTTGGCCTCTGCTCCATCATACAGCAGCATCAGCTATTGACACATTGCAGTAATGGTCTACCTTTAGGGCTGGTAGCTTCACGCAGAGTAATGATGACCCATGCTCGCCTTCAAGCCACTGCTTTTCTTCTCATCGATGCAATTACTGCACTGAGGCATGGCTGGGCAGAAGCCCCCATAGCAAGGAGGAAGACAGCAATTCCCTGCCGTCCTTCTCGCCGGTAGTCCTTCAAGCAGAAAAATACCTTACACACACTACGAGACGTTACGTCAAGTGTGGAGCTAATTGTTTAATGTGCGGTATTGAAATGGATATATGGGATGTTCACATGCACAGGTTGTAGAAAAGCATTCATTATTGTTGATGCTGAATAGTCGGGCACGCATGTTGAGCCCCCACCAGTGAAAAATTAGGTAATTTCCTCTTTCTCTCAAGACGGTGTGTAATTGTGTCGGCTATGGTACAGCAGAGAGGTTCTGCGGAAGCCTTCCCCCCCCCCCCCCAGTTCCTTCTGACAAAGACTTTAATTCACCGTAATTATACAGATGGATTGAAATATACAGCAAGACAGGGAATCACTCCAATTATGCAGAGTTGATTAAAACTTGGACCCCGTGCCAGGGTGCTGAAGGAGCATGGGAGGAGTCAACCATTTCAGGCAAGATCTGGAACCATAAGACCATTAACATCTGCACCATGAAGATCAAAACCCATGAGAGGGAATTTCTGTATCTCCAGCAAGGCAGAAGTCTCAGTGGCCGTGGTGTGAAGCTGCAGCAAGTAACACTATACTGTACAGCGTGATGGTCTGGTGCATAAGCACGCGTTTCCGTTCTCCACAGAAGGCAAACTCCTGGTGCTGAAATCTCAGCCTCCTAATGAAGATGGATCAATGCTATTCATCTACTGACAACCGCACACAGTGTACAGCAGAGCCCATCTCCTGTGTTGTGTCACCGCATATAGCAACAGCATTTATGCACAGGAGTGGGGATAAGTCCTGGGTGTCTGGTCTGGAGACCATGGTCAGCCGAGGAGAACGAGAAAGAGACAAAGGCAGAAAAAAGGGGGAGTGGAATAAAAGAAAAACAGAGAGAGAGAGAGAGAGAGAGAGAGAGAGAGAGAGAGAGAGAGAGAGAGAGAGCGAGCAAAGGAATGAGAGGGAGAAAGAGATCACAAAATAGGGAGGTACAGAGTGAAAAGGGCAAGACATTTGTCACCCTGTTTTGCAGGTCCATAGGAAGAAAAAACAATATCATTAATCTCCTGACATTTCAATATTGTATTAACCTTTCTAGTGGAATTCTTGGCGTTCATTAGTCTTTTTTGAGGGGTAGAAAATAATAATCGATAGAACATGCTCTGGACATGATCTAGAAATATACTGCAGTCCAATAACATACCACCTTAAGCCATTGATATGGTGTCCTGCCCTTTGCAATTATCCACATTACGCTAATTGGCTAAAATACAAACACATCAAACAAAAAGAAAGATGGAGGGAGAAGGGTGTTGCCCGTGCTCTCATGTAGGTCACCATCATAAAAGAGAAAAATTGCCATGGCCGTGGAACAACGGCTAAAATGGCAACACAAGCACAGCAGCCATCTTATGTGAAGGGAGAACCGCCCAAGGCCACACAAAGCGTGATGAACCCATGTCTCATCTCCCCGACTCTGTCAGTCAACAGCCTGTCAGCAACAGAAAGAGCGATAGAGAGAGGAAGAGAGTCAGAGACAGAAAGAGAGAGAGGTTAATTGGGATGGGATGGAGGCGGAAAAACTGGTGCACACACCCTTCAAAAAAACCACCAGCACCGCATCCTCCCCCTCCCTGCACACTCCCTCACCCGTGTCCTCGCCTTCCATCTATCAATGCCTGAAGATCAGCCGCCATTCAAATCACCAGCGCTCCGCAGGTCATTTGACTAAGAAAACATTCTAATTCAGCTCCATTATGTGCCCACGCCGAACATCAAGCACCGCCATGGCTTTTGTCCATCATCGTTTACATTTAGCCTCTGTGATTGGTCGTGTCAAGGTTTCTTCTGCGGAGCGCGTTCGGTGGCATTGTTGTAAAAACATGCCACGCTTTCAATGGTGTGATTGTGTGTTTGCATTGGACATACCTAACCTTGAGGAGGTGTCACATGGGTTCAAGGGTTATTTCAGTGCTGTCATTATGGGTAGTCTATACCTAACACCTCAACTGAGAGCCGTCTTCTAATGGATGTTTTTCAGAATTCATTTGGATCCAGGGATGGGGGGGATGGCAAAAATGATAAAAGACAGTTGGAATCCTCGCAAAAAATGTGCTTCATCACATCAGTGTAGGCAACACATCAGTGTCTTGCGAAGACTTTTGCACATTTTGTGAGTAGCCTGTAGACAGGTCTGAAGGTATTTTTAAGCCCAATGAGTACACAGGGCTCAGGTGCACTCAATTAGCCTAACGACCCCAACACCAGGCTCCTGCAAGACAGGCCCAGGAAGCCAAAATCTTATCAGATGGGACAAAATCTTATCAAATGGGGGTCCGTGGTCTAATTTGTGTTAGTTTAGCTTGGCTCAATAAATAAGTAGTGTGCGGATTCCTTGCCTTTGCTCATGAAATCTCTTCTAATTGGACCATACACCTGCTCCCAATCACGCTAAAGGACTAATAACCATTGCTGCAACAGTTTCCTGAATAATTTTAGATTGCACTCTTTCTGTCGGAAGGATGCGATTTTGTAATCAGTGTGATAATTAAGCAGAAATCAGGTTTATCAAATGGGAAACATGGTCCAAAGGATCTTGGACAGGACACCATGATCCAGAATTTACAGCACTGGTGCAGTGAATGTAGTGAATCTATCCTATGTGTTGCACCAATGAAAAAGCTGATATAATTGAATATCATAAGCATATTGATAGCGACTGTCTGTGACTCATTGGAGATGTTAAATGTAGGAGGGTGAGATCAGCCTACAGAGGATGGTAGAGAAAGAGCTGAGGGAGGGAAGATTCCAGGGGACGCAGTGTGGAGGCTATATTCCTCTGGGTTAATTGTGCGGACCCCATCGGCACTAAATAAGGATGGTTAGAATGACTGGCTAAGTGACAAATGCATGTACAAATCACCCAGATTACTTCCCAGTTATTAAAAAAAAACTCTGATTTGGCTCGCTTCCAAGCTGCCTCACTCATTAAGTCTGGGAGTCTCGCCACTGACGCCTATCTTTTACTATAACTCATCTCAGTCACATTTTCACAAGTTGAAACAAGCTGAAGTGTTTGATTAAAAACAACTTCTTGTAATGATGTGAATTTGTGAGGAGTTGGTTATGATTGTGAAGACCATTAAAGGATAAGTTCACCCAAAAATGAAAAATCATTCATTCATTATCTACTCACCTCCATGCCGACGGAAAGTTTTTTAGTCCACAAGTTTCACAGCACAGTTGCAGCATTCTCCTGAATGATTCTCCTAAACAATTAAAGTGAATGGTGACCAACTTTCAAACGTAAAAAGGCTCCATACTGCTCGCCTGGCGTAATCGTCTTCGAGAAGCCCTGAGATGCCAAGTTGAGTTGAACAGACATCATTTACACCCTGTATGATCTGAAATCTTCACTTTAGCGGGCTATAGTTAGCTCCCTCTTCTTGGAGCCACATGACTAAGTGAAGATTTGAGCTAAAAACAAAATGTGAAATGACATATTTTCAAGTCAACTTGGTATCTCGGAGCTTTGATTGGGACTTGGATTACGCCAAATGAGTATGAAGTCTTTTTTTCTTTCTTTTTTACATTTGAAAGTTGGTCACCATCCACTTCAAATGTTTAGGAGAATGCTGCAACAGTGTTTTGCTGAGAAACTCCAGGACTGTTTAGCAGACTAAAAAAGGTCACCTTCGGCATTGGAGGGGGGGGGGGGGGGGGTAGATAATGACTAAATTTTCATTTTTGGGTGAACTTATCCTTTAAACCTAAACGAATTTTGATTGATTGTTTGAAGAGGTGGCGTTTGACCTCCAGCTGCAGTGTAAATGGCTGTGGAGAGGCGCTGTCTAAACAGTGTGCACCTGTGATGATGGGCTCCTCACTGGCATCCTTGTGAGTTGTCAGACAGCACACAGCTGTTCACTTAATTACCTTCTCGTTTTAGCAAGGAGGTTAATGAAGCCGTTTGGGGACCAGAACTGAGGGACTGCCTGAATTTGCACAAAAGAAATTTAGTTTGTCACAACTGTGAAGGAGTTTGAAACAACAGCTGTAACTTGTAAAAACTGAAAATAAAAATAAAATGAAGGCGTAAAGAATGAAGAATCTGCAACTGAGATGTATACACAGATACACATTTGTACATCTTTGAAATATTGAGTTAAGAATATACAGTATAGAGGAAACAGTAGCAAGGCCTCATCTGCAGGTTCATAGGCTATTAAATCTAATATTCAACCTTTTGTCTTTAAACTCACTTCCATCGAACTTATTTCTAAGGGTTAGGGTTTAGAGAAGACCTAACCCCAAGTTAACCCTGAGAAGACCATGAACTTCATCAGTTATGGAGGATTTTTTAAGCCACGTAATCTATTAAACTAGCTCCAATTAGAATATTCATTATTACCCTTACTTGCATGTTCTAAATTTGTAAATATTCCTTTGAAAAATGATTAAAACACATCGCCTTGAATAGTAATTCCCAACCTCTTTGCCTCTGAGCCACTGGCTGAGGATCAATGCCTTGGCAGAATTCTTCCTAATATAATTCAAGGTTTATAGAAAAACATGTATTCCCTTTAATAAAGGGGATGAAGTGGTGAATATCTTATCAGCAATAACGTTATGTGACAGACACTGTAAAATGAAAACTGTTGTAAAATTCATTACATATTACATTTTGTCATTTAGCAGACACTTTTGTCCAAAGCAAATTACAATATATACATATATATAATTATACAATATATTTTGTCAACAATAGTACAATCAGCTAAGATTCTTAAAACTTGAAAATACTTGAGATAGGAACATACATAAATTCTGTCTGTACATTATAGCAGGAAATGGGGGATATAATGCATGCAAATAAGATGGACCTATAAGGAATGCTATTTCACACATACTGTTAACCTGCTAATCATATTCAAATGTGCTCACCGACGTGGATGCAACCACACACGCGCACACGCACACGCACGCACACGCACACACGCACGCACGCACGCACACACACACACACACACACACACACTCACACACACACACACACACACACACACACACACACACACACACACACACACACACACACACAGCCCTTGGACATACCACTGCATCTTGGAGCCTATCCACCAGCAGACAGGTAGACTAACTGTAAGAACCAGACCCAACCAAACCCAGTCTCATCTCTTGCATATTCATGCCATTATGGGGCGAGTAACCCTGGCAGCCTGTGCATTGGCTAATATCTTTAATCACCTGCATCTCCTGCTGAGGCCTGGACACACCTCCACTCATTAACATGATGGATGGAGGCATGAGGGGGATGCTCTCCCCTGGTCCAAATGTGTTCTTGTTTAGAAAGGTGCTTATTAGAGAACACCTGGGGGAATGACGGGGGGAAGGACGCTCCAAAAGCACAGACCGAGAGGGAGGATTCACACACACACACACACACACACACACACACACACCACAGTCGGCATGCCTAAACACCGTAAAAAAACATTACTGAAACTGCTGCCGTTACCATTTTTGTGTTTCTGTAAATATCAAATGTCAACATAAATTTGATCATTTTGTTTCCTTAAGATACGTAACAAGCCATGCATCTATTTTATAGTAACAAGATTGTTATGTTTTTGATTATACTGTAGATAAAATCTGTGCGGCCACAACACAAATGACCCAGATCCAGAATCCATGATTAATATCTATAAATGGCTAAAAAATCTCCCACTGTCACCATAAATCAGCCCACTGGATAAAACTGTAGTCTCTCATCGCTCTGCTGGATTTCAGTGGAGGACTGGGAGCGTCTCTGGAGACTCCCCCAGCTGAGGTGGGCAGCACTAGTCATTAGCTTGTAAAAACATGACTTCCATTCCAATTCTTTGAGGCTCAGAAGGGAGTAGAGAGGGGAGGAACCATCTCTCTTTCTTTCTCCATCACTGATGTTCCAATAAGCCCCGACAGAGAGTGGTTGACATTAAAGGCTCCCATAGGCCAGGTTATCACCTCTTTGAGAACAAGCAGTAGGCAGGTTAGATGTAATAAACTGGAACAAATCTATTTCGCTTTCCAATTAGGACAAGTCGCGGTCTACAGTTGCTCTCTGGCGACAATGTCATCTTTTGATTTTACGGATGTGATGTTGTGCCGCGTCAGCAGCTATCTCACTGGCTGCTAAGTGATGAGAGAGAAAAAGATGCTACTGTATGCATTCTCTTATGTAACCTCACTGAAGCCTCCTTACGCCTAATTGGCAGCAATCTAGGCCTGTCAAATTGGATATAATCCCTTCACCATTGGTTTTAGCTGCTCTCTGTGGCTGCAAATGCCTTTATTGCATGACATGGGATGCAGATATTGTGAATAATGGAGAACGCTAATGGAATTGGCATTGGGTAATACATTTGAGTAGCTACCATATAGAAGAGAAATAGCTGTTTAGCCACTGAGCCAAGGGTATTGATAGTTCCCTCGCACCCTTGACAGCCTGGGTGTAAGGATGCTGAGGTGCATTGTGGTCTATCGGGCGAGGCTGGCTCACATGGATTTCAAATTAAAATGCAATAGATGCAGTGACATTGAGCTTTATGATGGCAATGCTTTTCAATTATAGCTGTGATAAACGTGTCAATAAAAGTCAATTCATGTCAGAATATTCCCCCGCAATTACTTTTATGAATAGGTTTTCATATCTCCACAGGTGTTTATGGTGCTGTATCTGCTATACTGCTCACACACGGTTCGTACTCTTGTATACTAAATCATGAGAAAATGTTACTGCATTCATGTTCAGGGTGGTTTATGATATTGCATTGTAAATGATTTAGACTTAAAAGAACAAAGGAACATGTGTAGTTTGAACTTTTTTATTCATCTTTTTTTTTAGTTCTTTTTCCTTTTTTGCTTTACGAAACAAATGTTTGCAGATGTCCTATGAATAAACAACAGCACCCTTTCTCCTTTAGAGCAGGGCCTCGACCCTCTCTCTCTCTGCAAGAAAAGAGACTCTCCTTGTCCAATCACAACCTCTCCAGATTCCAAAAGTGACTCCTATTTCCTGTATCTAACATTCCTTTAAGTGCATTAGTAGACAACGTAACCATTTGGATTAATGTGCAATAGCTGGATTTATGGTCAATGCGAAAAGATATTTACATTGCAGCTATGACTCACATTAACTGTCTCTTTCCATCACTTGAGCTAGCGTCAGAACCGGAGAGGGAGACAATCATAACGCAAGGAGTCTCCTTTCAAACACAGCCATCGTAAACAGAATATCACCTTTACCTACATCATTATCATCGTCATCATCATCATCATCATCATCAGGATTAACTAGACTCTTTTGTCATACCTGTTTTCCTCCAGTAAGACAAAAAGGTTAATAGATAGAATGGTTTAAAATAAAGTTTAGTGATTGTGCTTTTAAAACCAAAGTAAAACAAATAACAAACATTGACGACAACACGAAACATAACAGTGCATTACAAAAAGAAAAAAAAGAAAAAAAAATCCCAAAGTGGCACTTTCTTGGGGCGGCTAAATAATATAGCAATTTACAACATGGATGGAAATGATAAAATAATTATATTTACTGGCATAATAAAATTAGAATTCGCAAAATAAAACAAGGAAGACAAATTTGAGGTACCACAATGGGTGAAACAAAAGGACATCATGTTTACACGTATATTTACAGGACAGTCCACCCCTCTCTGCTTGCAGCTATTTTATTACAGTAACTTCTGTATGGGCTCTCAAAGTTCTTGTCAAGGCAAGCCGAGTCATTTCAATGTCTGGAGTAGGATTTCACTCCATATTGCATTGGAATAAAACATAAATATACTACTGCGTATTTTGCTTTGAATGCACCATTCTCTTATCCTCTTGACACCCTTTCTTTCTTTTCTTTTCTTTTTTCAAAGCGGACATAGAAAATGATAAGTTAGAAAAAACAATTGGTCTGTTTTCCGGATGTAAAGAAACACTATTGATGTACAGTATGATGTCAGCCAACATGATGGTGAAATACCGAGATATTTAAACTTGTAAGAGAAACAATGGTGCTCCACTCTGGGAAAATTCAGGACAGTTCCTCCTGTTCCTCCTCTCTATTCTTCAGCTTTCCACCATCTGTTGAGAGAAAACAACAACAGACATTTGGGTTAGCATTCATCTTTCCTAACTGTCAGCTGTGATTAATTTTGCTACAGTCCAAATCTGCTGAGGCATAGTGTCACGGTTGCCCTCATCATGCATTGGTTCTAACGGCTGTCAATCAAAAGTGGGTGAAGCTTATCGTAGTTCTGTCAACACCGAAGTCGATATAGAGGACTTCCGGGTTGGAGCTCACTCTCTCTGACCTCTTACCCCAAGTAAAGATGGCGACTGCCACCTGCGACAGCCGAGTCAACAGTTGATCACATTGTCTATGTTTGTAACCGTCTATTATTTTCAAGTTATGTCTGCGTGTTTAATGTATAATCTGAAAGTGAGGATGTTCGCCGAGACAGAGCGCCGGTGAACCAAGGCGCACGAGCTGGCAAGAAACAAGCAACTGCGTCAGCGAGGCTAGCCCACCAAGCTAATCAGCTAAGCTCCGCTCCACTCTGCAGTCCGACAGCCTATTTCATATTGTTTCACGGCGACCATGTTGTTGGAAGCCTAGACGAACGAGTGCCCAATGACAATGGTAAATACCGATGCCCAGAGCCGATGGTGCCGTCACAATAGCTTGTATACGTGATGTGGTCCAGTACCTCTAGCTCTTCATCTCCTGGCTGGAAGGCCCCTGTGGTGTTGAGGCCCATGTCTGCAGGGTTCCTGCGCCCCCCTGGCCCCCCATCTCCTCTCCGCCGCCCCCCTGAGCCCCTGGAGGACATGGAGCTGGAGGAGCTTGGGTCCCGCGGGCTGTTGACTGTGGGGAACTGTGGCCGGCTGTAGGGTAGAATGTCCTCTGAACCTAGGGACACACAACACAACATAAAATGTATCCCTGTAGACTCACAAGAAGTCCATAATCCAACATACTGTATTGTACGTGGCATTGCTAAATCATCAATAGAGGCACTCTTTAAAGGGGAATACCACCAATTTAGGAATTCACATTTGTTATTTCTGTGCCCCGCGACAATTTGGCTAATGTTTGTGAACTTGTACCATTCTTTCTTAAAACTACAAATCAGAGAGAAAAGCTCCGAACTTGTGATCAGTGTGTTACTGTGTGTGTCAGTGAACCTGTGATCAGTGTGTTACTGTGTGTGTCAGTGAACCTGTGATCAGTGTGTCAGTGTGTGTGTGTCACTGAGATGTAAAAGGAATGACTTTGTTGACCCATACCCAGTTCTTGCACACAATTGAGACTTAAGTTCTGGTTCATACCTGCTGTTAGTAATGCTAGAATACAGTATAATCTTCATTTTGTGTGACAACTCAATTTAGTGTCTTTGTGGAGCCATACGCTGCTGAGTTGAGTTTAAGCCTCATTTGGATGAAAAAACTCACACACAAAAAGAGGGGGGTCAACACAGTCTGTGCCCCATTCATTGTCTATGGAGCAGTGTCCGATTTTACATCCCAATGACATCACACATTCAAGGGTTATATTAGTTCTCCAGTTTCTAGCTATACACGTACTGACTGAACTGCCCTGGGGCACAGGAATAACATTTATGAGTTCTTAAAATGGCTGACATTCCCCTTTAACAGTGTATTTGGTGCTGTACCTGGGTGTTGGCGTGCCTTGTTGGCAGAGCTACCCTCATGTTTACTCCCTTTCCCTCCGTGAGACGCCTTCTGTCTCTCCTGAGCGTCTCTGCGTTCGGACGAGCTGGTTCTGGGGTCTGAGCCCTCTCTGGGCCGGTAGCCCCCTGACCCCCCTCTCTTGTCCCGACCCTCGCTTCCCTTGGGGGAAATCACTCCCCGGCCCTCCGGCGCTGCCTTGGACGGGTGCGTAGGGGACTTGAGCCCTGCTGGAGGTGGGATGGGCGGAGGTGGAAGATCTGAAGGATAAACACAGGAAGCGAGATAACATTAGCGGGCGAGATCAAAAACATGGCCTGAGACCGGGGGAACATGAATCTGTGTACTCTAGGAACTTTGAATGTGTATTATCTGTCACTCAGTTGTCCCACACCTGCAAGGTGAAACGCAAACACAGCTGCAGTGTGTGTACAGGCGCTCAGAGGCGTACGCACAGCCCCGCTGAGCGGAAACTCCTCCGGACAGACAGTAAACACAACAGATGACATTAGAGGCGGAGTCTGGGGAGAGAAGGATGAGAGTGGAGAAAGAGAGAGCGTGCAGGACAGAGGGAAGAGGCGGAGTCTGGGGAGAGAAGGATGAGAGTGGAGAAAGAGAGAGTGTGCAGGAGAGAGGGAAGAGGCGGAGTCTGGGGAGAGAAGGATGAGAGTGGAGAAAGAGAGAGTGTGCAGGACAGAGGGAAGAGGCGGAGTCTGGGGAGAGAAGGATGAGAGTGGAGAAAGAGAGAGCATGCAGGACAGAGGGAAGAGGCGGAGTCTGGGGAGAGAAAGATGAGAGTGGAGAAAGAGAGAGTGTGCAGGAGAGAGGGAAGAGGAGAGTGTGACGGTCAGCAGCTGCCTCTTTGACCTGCTCTACTTCCCCCCGTCGATGAATCAATGCCGCTTGTCCTTGAGCCATTATTCATATGAGGCACGCCGGCCGAGCGCTCGCACTTCACACACGGCCATCTAAACAAAGCACACAGAGAAAAGCCTGGCCTGCCAGCCCGCTGCCTGCGATCGATGGTGTTTCATCTTCTAATCAGCTTCCCACTTGAAAGATGGCTTTGTTGGTGGGCCGGACCATAATCCACACCGGATTAGAAAGTTAATAAACACGGCACCGCCGCTAGCTTATTACATCTCGCATCTTAATGTCCACTGTAGGCATTTCTTAAAGATTTGTACGAAACGGACGAGACTTTGAGGAGAATCAAAGCTGTTATTCTGTTTTTTAAACAGTCTGAGCTAAAGGGGCAGGTGATGTCTGTGCCGTAACACTCGGGGCTAAAAGGGCAGGTGATGTCTTTGTCGTAACACTCGGGGCTAAAGGGGCAGGTGATGTCTGTGTCGTAACACTCTGGGCTAAAGGGGCAGGTGATGTGTTTGTCGTAACACTCGGGGCTAAAGGGGCAGGTGATGTCTGTGTCGTAACACTCAGGGCTTAAGGGGCAGGTGATGTCTTTGTCGTAACACTCTGGGCTAAAGGGGCAGGTGATGTCTTTGTCGTAACACTCGGGGCTAAAGGGGCAGGTGACGTCTTTGTTGTAACACTCTGGGCTAAAGGGGCAGGTGATGTCTGTGTCGTAACACTCGGGGCTTAAGGGGCAGGTGATGTGTTTGTCGTAACACTCGGGGCTAAGGGCAGGTGATGTCTTTGTCGTAACACTCGGGGCTAAAGGGGCAGGTGATGTCTTTGTCGTAACACTCGGGGCTAAAGGGGCAGGTGATGTCTTTGTCGTAACACTCGGGGCTAAAGGGGCAGGTGATGTCTTTGTTGTAACACTCGGGGCTAAAGGGGCAGGTGATGTCTTTGTCGTAACACTCGGGGCTAAAGGGGCAGGTGATGTCTGTGTCGTAACACTCGGGCTAAAGGGGCAGGTGATGTCTTTGTCGTAACACTCGGGGCTAAAGGGGCAGGTGATGTCTGTGTCGTAACACTCGGGGCTAAAGGGGCAGGTGATGTCTGTGTCGTAACACTCGGGCTAAAGGGGCAGGTGATGTCTTTGTCGTAACACTCGGGGCTAAAGGGGCAGGTGATGTCTTTGCCGTAACACTCGGGCTAAAGGGGCAGGTGATGTCTGTGTTGTAACACTCGGGGCTAAAGGGGCAGGTGATGTCTGTGTCGTAACACTCAGGGCTAAAGGGGCAGGTGATGTCTTTGTCGTAACACTCGGGGCTAAAGGGGCAGGTGATGTCTGTGCCGTAACACTCGGGGCTAAAGGGGCAGGTGATGTCTTTGTCGTAACACTTGGGGCTAAAGGGGAAGGTGATGTCTGTGCCTTAACACTCGGGGCTAAAGGGGCAGGTGATGTCTTTGTCGTAACACTCGGGGCTAAAGGGGCAGGTGATGTCTTTGTCGTAACACTCGGGGCTAAAGGGGCAGGTGATGTCTGTGCCGTAACACTCTGGGCTAAAGGGGCAGGTGATGTCTGTGTCGTAACACTCGGGGCTAAAGGGGCAGGTGATGTCTTTGTCGTAACACTCGGGGCTAAAGGGGCAGGTGATGTCTTTGTCGTAACACTCGGGGCTAAAGGGGCAGGTGATGTCTGTGTCGTAACACTCGGGGCTAAAGGGGCAGGTGATGTCTTTGTCGTAACACTCGGGGCTAAAGGGGCAGGTGATGTCTTTGCCGTAACACTCGGGGCTAAAGGGGCATGTGATGTCTTTGTCGTAACACTCGGGGCTAAAGGGGCAGGTGATGTCTTTGTCGTAACACTCGGGGCTAAAGGGGCAGGTGATGTCTTTGTCGTAACACTCGGGGCTAAAGGGGCAGGTGATGTCTTTGTCATAACACTCGGGGCTAAAGGGGCAGGTGATGTCTTTGTCGTAACACTCAGGGCTAAAGGGGCAGGTGATGTCTTTGTTGTAACACTCAGGGCTAAAGGGGCAGGTGATGTCTTTGTTGTAACACTCGGGGCTAAAGGGGCAGGTGATGTCTTTGCCGTAACACTCGGGGCTAAAGGGGCAGGTGATGTCTGTGCCGTAACACTCGGGGCTAAAGGGGCAGGTGATGTCTGTGCCGTAACACTCGGGGCTAAAGGGGCAGGTGATGTCTTTGTCGTAACACTCGGGGCTAAAGGGGCAGGTGACGTCTTTGTCGTAACACTCGGGGCTAAAGGGGCAGGTGATGTCTTTGTTGTAACACTCGGGGCTAAAGGGGCAGGTGACGTCTTTGTCGTAACACTCGGGGCTAAAGGGGCAGGTGATGTGTTTGTCGTAACACTCGGGGCTAAAGGGGCAGGTGATGTCTTTGTCGTAACACTCGGGGCTAAAGGGGCAGGTGACGTCTTTGTTGTAACACTCGGGGCTAAAGGGGCAGGTGATGTCTTTGTTGTAACACTCGGGGCTAAAGGGGCAGGTGATGTGTTTGTCGTAACACTCGGGGCTAAAGGGGCAGGTGATGTCTTTGTCGTAACACTCGGGGCTAAAGGGGCAGGTGACGTCTTTGTTGTAACACTCGGGGCTAAAGGGGCAGGTGATGTCTTTGTTGTAACACTCGGGGCTAAAGGGGCAGGTGATGTGTTTGTCGTAACACTCGGGGCTAAAGGGGCAGGTGATGTCTTTGTCGTAACACTCGGGGCTAAAGGGGCAGGTGACGTCTTTGTTGTAACACTCTGGGCTAAAGGGGCAGGTGATGTCTTTGTCGTAACACTCGGGGCTAAAGGGGCAGGTGATGTGTGTGCCGTAACACTCGGGGCTAAAGGGGCAGGTGATGTGTTTGTCGTAACACTCGGGGCTAAAGGGGCAGGTGACGTCTGTGCCGTAACACTCGGGGCTAAAGGGGCAGGTGATGTGTTTGTCGTAACACTCGGGGCTAAAGGGGCAGGTGACGTCTTTGTTGTAACACTCGGGGCTAAAGGGGCAGGTGATGTGTTTGTCGTAACACTCGGGGCTAAAGGGGCAGGTGATGTCTTTGCCGTAACACTCGGGGCTAAAGGGGCAGGTGATGTCTTTGTCGTAACACTGGGCTAAAGGGGCAGGTGATGTCTTTGTCATAACACTCGGGGCTAAAGGGGCAGGTGATGTCTTTGTCGTAACACTCGGGCTAAAGGGGCAGGTGATGTCTTTGTCGTAACACTCGGGGCTAAAGGGGCAGGTGATGTCTTTGTCGTAACACTCGGGGCTAAAGGGGCAGGTGATGTATTTGTCGTAACACTCGGGGCTAAAGGGGCAGGTGATGTCTGTGCCGTAACACTCGGGGCTAAAGGGGCAGGTGATGTGTTTGTCGTAACACTCGGGGCTAAATGGGCAGGTGATGTCTGTGCCGTAACACTCGGGGCTAAAGGGGCAGGTGATGTCTTTGTTGTAACACTCGGGGCTAAAGGGTCAGGTGATGTGTGTGTCGTAACACTCGGGGCTAAAGGGGCAGGTGATGTCTTTGTCGTAACACTCTGGGCTAAAGGGGCAGGTGATGTCTTTGTTGTAACACTCGGGGCTAAAGGGGCAGGTGATGTCTGTGTCGTAACACTCGGGGCTAAAGGGGCAGGTGATGTCTTTGTCGTAACACTCGGGGCTAAAGGGGCAGGTGATGTGTTTGTCGTAACACTCGGGGCTAAAGGGGCAGGTGATGTCTTTGTCGTAACACTCGGGGCTAAAGGGGCAGGTGATGTCTTTGTTGTAACACTCGGGGCTAAAGGGGCAGGTGATGTCTGTGTCGTAACACTCGGGGCTAAAGGGGCAGGTGATGTCTTTGTCGTAACACTCGGGGCTAAAGGGGCAGGTGACGTCTTTGTTGTAACACTCAGGGCTAAAGGGGCAGGTGATGTCTTTGTTGTAACACTCGGGGCTAAAGGGGCAGGTGATGTGTTTGTCGTAACACTCGGGGCTAAAGGGGCAGGTGATGTCTTTGTCGTAACACTCGGGGCTAAAGGGGCAGGTGACGTCTTTGTTGTAACACTCGGGGCTAAAGGGGCAGGTGATGTCTTTGTTGTAACACTCGGGGCTAAAGGGGCAGGTGATGTCTGTGCCGTAACACTCGGGGCTAAAGGGGCAGGTGATGTGTTTGTCGTAACACTCGGGGCTAAAGGGGCAGGTGATGTGTTTGTCGTAACACTCGGGGCTAAAGGGGCAGGTGACGTCTTTGTTGTAACACTCGGGGCTAAAGGGGCAGGTGATGTGTTTGTCGTAACACTCGGGGCTAAAGGGGCAGGTGATGTCTTTGCCGTAACACTCGGGGCTAAAGGGGCAGGTGATGTCTTTGTCGTAACACTGGGCTAAAGGGGCAGGTGATGTCTTTGTCGTAACACTCGGGGCTAAAGGGGCAGGTGATGTCTTTGTCGTAACACTCGGGCTAAAGGGGCAGGTGATGTCTTTGTCGTAACACTCGGGGCTAAAGGGGCAGGTGATGTCTTTGTCGTAACACTCGGGGCTAAAGGGGCAGGTGATGTATTTGTCGTAACACTCGGGGCTAAAGGGGCAGGTGATGTCTGTGCCGTAACACTCGGGGCTAAAGGGGCAGGTGATGTGTTTGTCGTAACACTCGGGGCTAAATGGGCAGGTGATGTCTGTGCCGTAACACTCGGGGCTAAAGGGGCAGGTGATGTGTTTGTCGTAACACTCGGGGCTAAATGGGCAGGTGATGTCTGTGCCGTAACACTCTGGGCTAAAGGGGCAGGTGATGTCTTTGTCGTAACACTCTGGGCTAAAGGGGCAGGTGATGTCTTTGTTGTAACACTCGGGGCTAAAGGGGCAGGTGATGTCTGTGTCGTAACACTCGGGGCTAAAGGGGCAGGTGATGTCTTTGTCGTAACACTCGGGGCTAAAGGGGCAGGTGATGTGTTTGTCGTAACACTCGGGGCTAAAGGGGCAGGTGATGTCTTTGTCGTAACACTCGGGGCTAAAGGGGCAGGTGATGTCTTTGTTGTAACACTCGGGGCTAAAGGGGCAGGTGATGTCTGTGTCGTAACACTCGGGGCTAAAGGGGCAGGTGATGTCTTTGTCGTAACACTCGGGGCTAAAGGGGCAGGTGATGTGTTTGTCGTAACACTCGGGGCTAAAGGGGCAGGTGATGTCTTTGTCGTAACACTCGGGGCTAAAGGGGCAGGTGATGTCTTTGTCGTAACACTTGGAGCTAAAGGGACAGGTGATGTCTTTGTCGTAACACTCGGGGCTAAAGGGGCAGGTGATGTCTTTGTCGTAACACTCGGGGCTAAAGGGGCAGGTGATGTCTTTGTCGTAACACTCGGGGCTAAAGGGGCAGGTGATGTGTTTGTCGTAACACTCGGGGCTAAAGGGGCAGGTGATGTCTGTGTTGTAACACTCGGGGCTAAAGGGGCAGGTGATGTCTTTGTCGTAACACTCGGGGCTAAAGGGGCAGGTGACGTCTTTGTCGTAACACTCGGGGCTAAAGGGGCAGGTGATGTCTTTGTCGTAACACTCGGGGCTAAAGGGGCAGGTGATGTCTTTGTCGTAACACTCAGGGCTAAAGGGGCAGGTGATGTCTTTGTCGTAACACTCGGGGCTAAAGGGGTAGGTGATGTCTTTGTCGTAACACTCGGGGCTAAAGGGACAGGTGATGTCTTTGTCGTAACACTCGGGGCTAAAGGGGCAGGTGATGTCTTTGTCGTAACACTCGGGGCTAAAGGGGCAGGTGATGTCTTTGTCGTAACACTTGGGGCTAAAGGGGCAGGTGATGTCTGTGCTGTAACACTCGGGGCTAAAGGGACAGGTGATGTCTTTGCCGTAAAACTCGGGGCTAAAGGGGCAGGTGATGTCTTTGTCGTAACACTTGGGGCTAAAGGGGCAGGTGATGTCTGTGCTGTAACACTCGGGGCTAAAGGGACAGGTGATGTCTTTGTCGTAACACTCGGGGCTAAAGGGGCAGGTGATGTCTGTGCCGTAACACTCGGGGCTAAAGGGGCAGGTGATGTCTGTGCCGTAACACTGGGCTAAAGGGGCAGGTGATGTCTGTGTCGTAACACTCGGGCTAAAGGGGCAGGTGATGTCTTTGTCGTAACACTCGGGGCTAAAGGGGCAGGTGATGTCTGTGCTGTAACACTCGGGCTAAAGGGGCAGGTGATGTCTTTGTCGTAACACTCGGGCTAAAGGGGCAGGTGATGTCTTTGCCGTGTCTTGTCGGCTGAATCAGGCTGCTTTAATACACTTTGCTGATGATCTTCCACCTCCGTCCACTCCTCCTGAATACAAAAGGGGCCAGTCAATATCATAGAGCAGAGAGGCGTCTGCTGTTTTTTAATATCTCCCTCGCCTCCTGAGTCCAGCCTCAGAGTCAGAGTCCGATCAATGCCTCTGTCTATGAGATATAGCTCACCACAGTGCAGGACTGTCTATGAGATATATCTCACCACAGGACTGTCTATGAGATATAGCTCACCACAGTGCAGGAGTGTCTATGAGATATAGCTCACCACAGTGCAGGAGTGTCTATGAGATATAGCTCACCACAGTGCAGGAGTGTCTATGAGATATAGCTCACCACAGGACTGTATGAGATATAGCTCACCACAGGACTGTCTATGAGATATAGCTCACCACAGTGCAGGACTGTCTATGAGATATAGCTCACCACAGTGCAGGACTGTCTATGAGATATATCTCACCACAGTGCAGTCTATGAGATATAGCTCACCACAGTGCAGTCTATGTGATATAGCTCACCACAGTGCAGGAGTGTCTATGAGATATAGCTCATCACAGTGCAGGAGTGTCTATGAGATATAGCTCACCACAGTGCAGGACTGTCTATGAGATATAGCTCACCACAGGACTGTCTATGAGATATATCTCACCACAGTGCAGGACTGTCTATGAGATATAGCTCATCACAGTGCAGGACTGTCTATGAGATATAGCTCATCACAGTGCAGGACTGTCTATGAGATATAGCTCACCACAGTGCAGGACTGTCTATGAGATATAGCTCACCACAGGACTGTCTATGAGATATATCTCACCACAGTGCAGGACTGTCTATGAGATATAGCTCATCACAGTGCAGGACTGTCTATGAGATATAGCTCACCACAGTGCAGAAGTGCAGTTAGATTGAGGAGGAAATATAGTGTAGGTGAGGCTCCTGATGGCTAAAGAGGAGCATGGCAGGAGGGCTGTGACTGATGAAAAGAGACAGGAGGGGGTTAATTTCAGTAGACAAAGGCATTAGGGCCATATATGAATGATGTGGGGAATATAACCCGGGCGTTTCCACATCCACTGTGCAAACAAGAGAGAAATGAGTAGGTCAAAGAGGGGGAGATGGGCTGGGCTGGGGGAGGGGAGGGGGGGGGGGTTCACTTGTCTCTCTGCCATTTTACTGCTGTCTTAACCAATATATTGTCTTTATGGTCATGCTGGCAGGATACTGGTCTTAGTCTGACCTAGACAAGGATAGACTACAGACAGAGTAATTGGAGAGGTGGCGACGCATACAAAAATCACAGAAATGCATAAAATTCATAAACATATAAATACACAATATTACATACTGTGTGTGTGTGTGTGTGTGTGTGTGTGTGTGTGTGTGTGTGTGTGTGTGTGTTTGTTTAGTACGCATGGTCAGTGTTTCATTTCTTTTCCACCGTCCTTTAAATTTCATCAAATCACCGTGCGTCACCTACCGCCTCTCACCACCACTCTTCCAGACCACAGGCGCTGTATTGGGTGGTGGGGGGGGCGGGGGATGGGTGGGAGGCAATAACCTCCAAATGAAAAACAATCCATTCAGATCAAATGCAATCAGCGGGAGGACTGATGGACAGACAGAGCCGCGGCGCTGTCAGTCTCCGCCCCCTCACCGCTGTCAGGCTGCCCCCTCCCCGCTCCAACAAAAGATGAGAGGAGAGCGAGCAGAGCTAGAGGAGAGAGTGCAGAGGGATGGAGAGATCACTGGGAAGGGAGGGGCAAGCGGATGGGGAGAGGAAGGCAGGATAGAAGGATGATGGCAGGAGGAGGGTGGAGGACAGCGGAGGGGTGTGAGTGTGCATGTGTGCGTGTGTGTGTGTGTGTGCGTGCGTATGTGTGTGTGTGTGTGTGTGTAACGGCTGGGGGGTGTAGGATTTTCTGCAGTGATATAGCTGGTCTGGCTCCCAGTGAGCTGGATATTAAATCTCCCTGTCAAGTGCTTCCAACACTCAAGGACACCTGACACTAGGAGGGGAGCCAGCTCTGGGACAGCACATACTGTACACACCAGGATGAGTGTGGCTGTACGAGTGTGTGTGCACACGCGCAGACACACACGCGCGCAGACACACACGCGCGCACACACACGCACGCATGCACGCACGCACACACACATACACACACACACACACACACACACACACACACACACACACACACACACACTCACTCACTCACACATTGACAAATTAAAGAATGATTTATCCACAAGCTCAATTCCAAGAGGAAACGGACAGAAAAAGAGTATAGCTTTCTGAACCATATTGTAAAAAGTCCATTTCTCCTTTACTGGAACAAGGCTCAAGCCTTTCTGTGTGTGTATTTAGCCCCGGTTTGGTTTATGCAGCGCTCCTGCTGAGTGGAGGGTGGCACTTGTGTAGGAGCCCGAGCACCTGGATCAATTTCATTAGAGGCTGCCTGGGAGGAGAGACATCCCAGTGTCAGCAGAGCCGGGCTGGGCACAGCTCCCCTGAGACCCCCCCCCCCCCCCCCCCCCCCCCGCTCGCCTGGCCCCCAGCCCACCGCCAGCCCGATCTGTTCAGATTAGGAGTGATGCCATGTATGCGCGCGCATCAACACATGAGGGAAGATGATTAAAACTCTGGCTTACGACACACCCATACTCAGTCATTTGTGGACAGTGCATCGCACTAAACCGCACTTTTCCCTTCCATATCTGTGGAGGGAGAGCCATCGATAGACACTGGCCATCTGTGGACTGGAGGGAGGCAGTGAACTCGCTACTGATGCTGAACAGGCTCTCAATCAGCCTTTTAGCATTCCAAATACTTTCCATTTGACAGTCTGACGGCACAGACAATCACACAGAACATACAAAGTACTGTAGAGACTTGGCTCACTGACAATCTTAACATCTTCAGTTGGGAGGAATTTACAAGCATGGGATGTGTGCATGTACATCCTGCTAGCGTATTTCCCCCCTCAGAATTTGTTTGGAGTTGCCATAGCAAAGTGTTTAAGTGTTTTTTTTAAGCGTCTTGTAGTACAGTAATAATAAGTGTACCTTCGTTGTAGACTTCACGTCGCTGGATCCCTGGGTGGGCTGTAGGTTGCTGTTTCTGCTTTTTAGGAGGCCTCCTCTGTACAGCTGCCATACTCATGTTGCTGTCTGTAGACACTGGGCTGCCCGGACGGTGGCCCGATGGGGTCATTTGGTATTTTCGTGCTGAGTAGAACCAAAAAAAAGGAAAAAAAGAAGAAGAACTCTGATTATTCCAATCCCTAAAATGCTTGGTACAGACCATAGGCAGTGCAGTGCCATTCCTCATGGATCTGGTCCTCTTTAGCCAATATAAACCTTACCTGAAGCGCCTCCCATTTCCGGGCCCTGCGTCGGCTGCGTGTGGGGATACTTGGCCATCTTGAGGCCCGTATACTCTGCGGCCGCGGCGACCGCTTGGGCAAAGTCGGCGTCTGTGAAGAAGGATCCGTCCGAGGAGCTCACGGCGCTGGACCTCCCCGACGACACGTTGTCCTCCTCGGAGGCCGAGCCCCAGCCGTTGATCATGGATCCGGTCACGGAGCTCTCCAGGTCGCCCACGCTGGACGCGGGCGTCTGCTCCAGCCCCCGCAGCAGCAACCTCCGCGGGTGCATCTGGGGGTGGTGGGGGTGCGGGTGGGGGTGGGTGTGGTGGTGGTGGTGGTGGTGGTGGTGGCGGTGCATCTTGGCCACCTCGGCGTCCGTCTCGTCGCCTTCCTCCTCCTCCTCTTCCTCCAACATATCCTCTTCCTCCTCCTCCATGCCGTCGGTGTCCAGGGCCAACGGGCTGGAGATGTAGCCATACGTGTGCGAGGGGGAGAGGGGACTCGGGGGGGTGGGCGGGCTCACAGCATGGCGTCTGCACAAAAAGGCGGAAACACGCGGCATCAGATTCCCATCAATATAATAATATTGTATATATTAACTACAAAAGATCATTTTGATTGGTTTAACACTTTTTTGGTCACTGCATAGCATACCTCCATTTGTGTTATTTCTAAGTTTTGTTGTCTTTACCATCATACTATAAAGCAAGGAATCTTGTGTGTGTTTGTGTCCTTCGCATATTATCTCGAGAACCGTTCGTCCGATCTACTTCACACTTGGCGGGTGTATTGCTGGGGACCCTAAGCAGAAATAGCTTTCAAGATTCACTGACTATTTCTATGTTTTGCAGACCAAGTTGCAAGAGGTTACAGAGGCGATGCCTTTCCTTAACATCTTAACACAGGCTGATGAAACTCTTCACAGACCATGTGACGTTGTGTGTGTGTGTGTGTGTGTGACGTGTACCTGCGCTCGTGGCAGTCGGCTGTGTCTTGGAGCATGGGCTGCATCTCCTCCTGTGGTGAGGGGGTGAGGGTGGCTGTGGACTGGTGGCTGTAGGACACAGCAGCGGGCGAGGAGGCGGCCCCCCGGACAGGGGGGGTGGGCCCCCTCTCCATCTCCTCCTCCTCCTCCTCCAGCTCATCGGGCTGCAGGTACATGCGGGAGGGGGGCATGGCACACTGCATGTCCGGGTCATAGCTGTCAACACGGAGAAACACGCCTCGTTACCTCCATATCAACCGCTGGAAAACATTTATGTGTCGATATGCTGAAAGCAGGAAAACATGCACTGAATATTCATGCCGTCCTTCCATCAAGGTTTGACACAAGGTTTGAGAAACCCTTGGGCAAATACTTGCAATTAATGAAAGACAGGGGGGAAATGGCAGGAAGAATGAACTACAGTGGTATTCAAATGCAGTGTGTGTGTGTGTGTGTGTGTGTGTGTGTGTGTGTGTGTGTGTGTGTGTGTGTGTGTGTGTGTGTGTGTGTGTGTGTGTGTGTGTGCCTGTCTGTTTGTCAGTGTCTTTGTGTCTGTGTGTGTCTGTGCAGACATGTCCCACCTTTCATCCATCGATAGGGAGTACTCCTCTGTGTTCCGACATGGGGGTGGGTTTGCAGGGGGAGGGGGCAGCAGGTCAGCCCAATTCATTGTGCTCTGTTTGGGTAGTTTGGGGGTGCGCACTGCCTTCTTCTGTCCCTGACTCCCTGCTCAAAAATGAGAGGGGGAAAAATCCTTCAGTCACCAGACACCCACACACCCTCAATACTCCTATATTCTCTCTGTCTGTGGAAAAACACCTCAATTATTAATGTCCATGAAATTTTGATTGACAGCAGATAAAATGTATTAACAAGCCTTATTTTCTAAAGATTGACATGGATAAAGAAATTGTCATTTTACACAAGAGTGCTAAAGCTAATGCTACCCCCCCCCCCCCCCCACACACACACACACACACACACACACACACACACACACTTCATGTAGTCACTACCAAAATGTGCACACATAGGCTACCTCTCAGTTTGTAATTAATGGGAGACATTATCAAAAACACAGCCATTTCTCAACAGCCAAGAGAAAGGTTAGGTAGAAAACAGTAGAAATGGAGCCAATTAATAGCAAAGCATTAGACTTGTGAGCCAATGAGCTGTGAGGTGTTACTAAAGGCTTCTCTTGAATGGCTTGAACTTCAAAGGCAATATCAGAATGCATACATGGCATTAAGGTGGCAGTGTTGCATGCCGTCTGCAGTGTCTTAGCATTTGTCCTTGTCCACAGACAGACACTCAGGCTGTGATGAAATTAAACTGCTCTACACCACAGTCAAAGTCAAACCAATTCATGGATACAACACAAACTAAGCAAGGACAAACCCACACATAAAATAGCCAGAAAGCCGTTGAATGCAAAAGAAAATAATAATTATATGAAGTAAGAGAGGAAACAAAGAAAGATCCCTTTATCAAATGTACTTTAAACATCCCTTGGATGACATTGCGCCCACAGAACAATGGGACAAGCACATGCCTGGCATGGATCTCATGGCTTTGTGTGGAGGCATTGTTGTTGCTTTCCTCATCTCTTTTTATTTGGCAATTTTCCACTCTCTTGAAGGCATCTCCTTTTCAATTTCTCTTCAAGATAGGCTGACATGGAAATTAATCAAATTACCATTTTAGAGCATCATGCATTATTAGCGTCTCAAAGTGATTTATTGCTTTTGTGGAAAACTGGGATTTTCAAATGGAGCTTAGGGGGGGTGAATGTGATTATGTGGTTCACAACAACAAGACGCTGGGAAAACACTTATGCAATTAAATAAATAAAAAAGCGAGTAAAAACACATCAACTCAACAATGAAACTCCAGACAACTTTAAAAGAGAGTGACTTTGGATATGTTGAAAAAAATGTGGATTTGATATCCTCTGATTGCCCCCATCCTCCCCGAACAGTCTCGTCCCCCACCCGCCCCTCCTTACCGGAGGTGCTACTGCTGCCACGGTCAGAACTATTGTAGGAGCCCCCGGTGTGGCTGTCATGGGCCTGGTTGTAGGGGATGGTGGCCGGCATCGGGCTGTCACCTCCTCTGTAGCGGTCTGGAGTGTGGAGAATGGAGTGTATGGTTAGCACGTTAGCACGGCCCTGGGCGGACATCTCTCCAGCATAGCAAAGCATCCACTTTGTAGTTTGTAATGGAGAGGGAGATGAAGGAGAACAGAGAATAGCCTAAATCTCTGTTCTTAGCCATGTAAATGTACTTCACATTGACATTGACATTGCACACCAAACACAGTGTAGAATGTTATTGAAGGCAACACACACATGCAGTTCATGCTTTGTCATTTCCGGGCGCGTACTCATAATAAAACATGCAATCTGCACAGAGATCTCAAAACTATCACGCCAGATGTGGTCCTTTTCTGCAGGCGATGATAGTTTCAATCAAAGCATCTAAGAGCCACCAGTTATCTTTGTCTTTCCTTGAGAAATCTGACACCAGAGATAAACCCTCACACCTGTCTCCATCACAGAAAGACAACCCAGATACTGCATAGCCATAGAAATTCAGACCTGGCCCACAGTTTAGTCCAGGTAGAGTTTATCTAATGTGATTGCATGGAAGGTGACGAGGGGTTAGATGAATGCCATACAGATGAAGATAGGCAGAAAGAAAGAGAGTGATGATGTTGATATAGGACTGTTAAAGGGAGCAAGACAGAAGCAAGGAAAATATGAAGATGACGTTCTTCTAAAGGCTTCCACAGTGAGGCTGAGAGAGCCGGGAGGGAGAGGAGAAGGCGGAGGGAGAAATCAAGTGGAGGAAGATCACGGCTTTGAGTTGAGACCTCTTTAACCATGGCTGCTGCCGGGGACTCCTTCACACTCACCCTTGTTGAGCTTGTTTTGCTCCATGATGTTGTACTGGTGCTGGGAGCTCAAGTCCTGTTGTTTCTGCTGCTGGGATGGAGGAGGCTTCCAGCAATGTTTCTCATTCATCTCCCCTCCACCCCCGACACCTCCACCACCACCTCCTCCTCCGCCCCCTCCGGGTCCTCTGTCTGAGTTCATGTTGTTGCCCATGATGGAGGACTGGATGAGCTGGGTGGTGGCGTAAGGCGTGGGCTGCCCCCCCGGCCCCACAAAGCGCCCGTCTTTCAGGTTGGGGCTGTTGAAGGTCTTCATCTCATTGATCTTGTTGGACAAGTCTACGTCTCCATAGACTCCTGACTCTGGCACCATGAGGTTGGTCTGCTTGTTTTCCATCTGGTTGTTATAATTGGCGATGCAGTCGGCTGGAGAACATGGGGAGGGTATTTAGTCAACCTTGCCTGGATTTTACTGCTGATCATCTTAGTAGCAGTGTGTCAGGAGAGGGTGTATAGTTTGAAACAACAGGGGATCATCAGATGCAAAACTGACAGAAGTTACTAGAGGAAAGCGAGTGTTGCAAATTGAGAAACAATTTATATAATTTGTAGCTTTTGAAAGATGACTCAATCTCATTTCTATTTCAGTTCTTTTTTTTAATCTTTATTTTTACGGATTTTTTCCCCATTTTCTCACCAATTGTACTTGGCCAATTCCCCTTGCTGTCGTTGCTGTCGTTGCTCCATCCCCTGTGCTGATCTGGGGAGAGCCGTAGACGAGCACATACTTCCTCTGATACATGTGCAGTCGCCAACTGCTTCTTTTCACCTGGCAGTGCGGAGGTTCACCAGCAGGACGTAGCACGTGGGAAGATCATGCTATTCCCCCAGTTCCCCTCCCCCCAAACAGGTGCCCCGACCGACCAGAGGAGGCACTAGTGCAGCAACCAGGACTACCCCACCAGATTCCCACCCGCAGACACGACCAATTGTGTCTGTAGGAACGTCTGACCACGCTGGAAGTATCGCTGCCGGGAATTGAGTCTCCGCAGTGGTAGGCGAGTACTTTTCTCTCTACACTACTCAGATGCCCTTACATCAGTTCAAACTCTACGTTTTATTTGCCAAATGATGATCTGCTTTAGGTGAGTGACACGGTCCGTATGACACCTCTCTGCCCTGCCTTTCCGTCTCAGCCTCTTGGTCGTCTCCCTGGGTGTCATCTCTGTTCTCTCCTGCCTGGCGGTGGGGGCGGCGTTGCTCATCGAGAGGGACAGAGAGACATGTCTGTATCAAAGGCCTGGTATGAGGCGCGCAGTAAAAGCACAGCTCCACTGACAGATCCAATTTTCCCTGGCTCATAAAATATTCAAATCCTCGGGCAGATCTGAGAGCCAGCCTTGCGGTAAATACCAAGGACAGCCTATAGGTGCACACGCTGCACACTGCTCGTGCCACCCGCCTCGCATTTCAGCAGCGCCGGATAGCTCAGCACTTCAAAGGTTGATGTGTGAGAGGGCCCCTATGGCTGAGATGAAGGGACATTAACTCCTATTTCTTTGCTCTGTCACCTCGTCAGTGATCCTCTTAATGTTCACAGAGTTGAGCTTTGGCACGCACACAAAGCATGCGCCTGGCAAGCTCCTTAGTGTCATACGACGGGGGTGTCATGCGATGAGTGAGGGCTGCCTGTAGCGTGTTATTCCCTCTCATACAACTCACACCATGTTAAGGTTAGACACTTCAAACTCACAAGTCAGATTAGGCATTTCCCTATCCTGGTGGCGATGGGTTTAGCTTGACAGCCTACACCTGGATGTCACAATGTCTTTTTGGCCCTGGGTAAGATGTTTAACCAAATGATGTACAAAACTCATGGGCTTAAGTCTACTGCATGAATTATTAAGCCCCATTGGGAAAGGTTTGGAGTGAGAGACTAGTCAATGGCTGGATGGTTATTAGGCAGAACAGCTGGATAGAAATTATGGGCTGCCCACAAAAGCATAGTCCCATTGCAACGTGCAGGATATTGCACGTGACGCATCTCAATGTAGTCCAAGTTTCCAAGGATGAGGGCGGCTATTTAAAATTAGGATCACGGGTAAAAATGGGATGACTTTAAGTCCTGTGTCGTCCAATCTGTATCAAGTTTAAGTTCAAGTTTATTTTACTTTTTTGTTTTTGCTTTTGTTGTTTGCGTTTTGCTGTCAACTTTTGCTGTCTTCTATTTCCAGATAGGTCACCATTCTGTGTGTGTGTGTGTGTGTGTGTGTGTGTGTGTGTGTGTGCGTGTGTGTGTGTGTGTGTGTGTGTGCATTAGCGTATGTGCACAGGCACACACGTCTCCGAAGATTTTGCTCCCTTTTGTTAGTGAAAGCTGCAGTAGTGCTGACTAAACTAAAAGGCCACCTGGTGGTGTACCATAACTCTCTCTCCTTCTGTTAACCGTCCATCTCTCCCCTTATTCCTTTACTTTAGCCGCCCTCACGCTCTCTCCCTCTCCCTGCGTGTTTCACTCTAACGTTATGCTTCAGCATATACCATTTATTTTTCATCACTCTTTTCCTCTGCATTCCATCTGCTCTTCCAGGTGCACCTTGCTCCCCCCATCACTCTCTCTCTCTCTCTCTCGCTCCATCTCTTCCTCTGGCTCTGGCCACCGTCTGCAGTCCAGCCTTGACCTCTACGCCCGCTCCACATTTCTTAAATAACTGAGCACTTAGGGGAAATTACATTAGCGGCTATAACAACAGTATGGAAATCAGCGGAGCAATTCGATTAGCAACAGAGTAAAGCCATAAGCCCCTTTCCAGTGCGCTCCTTTTACTTCCTGCCTAAAACAAGCTCCACTTTAACCTCAAATAAATCAAACACACAAGCACGCAGCCACTCTTAATCCTAATATTCCTCCAGGTTCTTCTTATGGAGACCCGAAGCAAAGCGAGATACACAGACTCTCCGGGGAGCTAACCCACATATCAGATTTTACTTGCTTTTTGCACTGTGTAGATGCGCTAGTCTCTCTGATTCTTATCTCTACAGTTGCGGTGAGTATTTTGCAGAGAACTGCGTCGGTGCAGTTGAGGCATCGTGTGTGTTGTTGACGAGGTGTGTTGCCCGAGGCTGCTGCAGGGGGTCGACGACACTTACCTGGGCGGCTGTACGTTGCCAGGTTGCTGTCACTGTTGCCGTTGCCTGCAGTGCAGCAGTTGATGCTGCAGTCGTTGTGGTTGGAGCAGGAGTTGGGCCACGTGTCGGCCAGCCAGGGCTGAGTGGCTGATTCCCCGATGTTCAGCAAACCAGGCCTGACAGCCAATGGGAGCAAATGGTTAACGATAGCACGGGACTGGGCCAACACAACAATGGCATTGGATTGAGGGAACTGACAGTAACAAAATATAAAACACATGTGAAACAGAAGACTAGGGTTGAGTTTGTGTTCTGTTTATCTACCCTAAGAATAGGAAAACTAGGATTCCTGCTCCAGCACTTTTTGCTTCTATATAAATATCGCCCTGCTCAACTTCTTCTCTTGCCCTAAACCCCCCCCCCCCCCCGCCCATCCTCCACTGGCCCAGGGTGCACATCAGAGAGAAGCCCAGCTTAAATAGATTGTGTGCGCCTGACTTGCCCACAGCCGATGACACTTTCCCCCCGAGCCCTCGTGAGCATTAGCGATCGGCTTGGATTAGACAGCCGGATAGGATTCACTCCCAATGTTGCCAAATGCACGTCCTCAGCAGCCAGTGAAGCACGAATGTTCCCCCAGTAGATTCCATGGTGTCAGAGAACATCTCTGTCAGTTTCAAAGTTGTGTAGCTCCACAGGAGGACAGAAGTGAAACTCAAGCAGCAGCAGAAGAGAAAGCCATGGGCGTAATGGATACAGTAGCAGCGCGTCACATGATCGCCTGGCTATCTTACTGCAGCTATATCTTTTTGCTTTTAATCCCAACATTCTACAGGATCACTTGTTTAACATGATTCTACAATATGACCTCAGGACAAACATTGCCTGTTTGAAGAGCTGAGACTAAATAGCCTCCCATTTCTCAAGAAATGAATCAATCTACCACACACAAAAGAGCCCGCAGGCTACTCAACCAGAGCCATATTGTTTTCGGCATTCAAATCTCCCACAGAACGACTCCCAGTTTGCATATTCCAACACTGAATTAGCATTGAATTATGTTTCCCCTCTTTTCCCTATTGCCATTCAATTGACACAGTTGTTGGATTCATTTTGAGTAATGAACACATTTGTCTTGCGCAGCCAAATACAATCTCACAATAGCTCCTCAATCACGCAGGCAGTTGCGTGTTGATATTGAACGGCCATTGTCTTTGTGCAGAGCCCACATAGCCCTGCTGCATATGGGATTCAATCATAGATTGGATAATATGATGGCTGTATAGATTCAGCACTGGTGGCTCAAAGCTAACTAGCCGTAAACACATATATGCACATAGTGTGAGTAAAGAGAGGGCAACACATGAATACATATTGCCTCTATTTGTCTGAGTACCCAATTTCCATTTGTATTTTCCAACTGTATGAAAACATGCCAGACGTATCCTATATGGATAAACAAATGTGGGTGTTAAGCAAGTTCATGCAGTCTTTGTCAAGCCTCTCTCTGTAGATTCTCCCTCTTTCTGCAGAATGCACCATTCCACAACACATAACAGCTATCACTGCTATGCGGGTGACATGCATCTCCATTCGGGTTTAATGGTGACGCTATGGCACAGCCTTGTGGTTAGATGTGGCTATGGCACAGCCTTGTGGTTAGATGTGGCTATGGCACAGCCTTGTGGTTAGATGTGGGATGAGGATGGGCGGCTGGCAGACGAGATGGGGCTTTGTTCCTGTTAGTATCACAACATACTTAATGTCCCTCCTTACCCCTCCTCTTCTCTACGCTGATTTAGGAAGTCACAGCACTCCCCCTAGTGTTCCTTTGACAAAAGTACACTTATCCATCCTCAACTAGTCAGGTTTATTTGTGCTCCTAAACTTGATTCATTTCCAATCATGATCCAGTTCCTCTTAATGTCTCGTGAAATAATCACGATAGAAACTCATGTATCTACAAACAACGAATAAATTCCTTACCTCCCAGCACTGCTTACAGCTTCTCCACCTCTCTGATATGCCACTGCAGAAAAGGAAGACATTAGCACAATAATGAGTTTCCAATGTGATTTAACCATTACTGCCACTATCATCACATCATCATCATCATCATCATCATCAGCCAGGGACTAAGTGCAAGGTAAACAGAATAACATGAACTTGATTTGGATTTGGCAGTCTAGTGTGTAATAATAGTAATAATAACAGTTATGCTTCTCTTTAAGTGTGTGTGTGTGTGTGTGTGTGTGTGTGTGTGTGTGTGTGTGTGTGTGTGTGTTTCTGTGCGTATGAGGCTGTGTGTGTGTGTGTGTGTGTGTGTGTGTGTGTGTGTGTTTTTGTGCGTATGAGGCTGTGTGTGTGTGTGTGTGTGTGTGTGTGTGTGTGTGTGTGTGTGTGTGTTTTTTTGTGTGCGTATGAGGCTGTGTGTGTGTGTGTGTGTGTTTCTGTGCATATGAGGCTGTGTGTGTGTGTGTGTGTGTGTGTGTGTGTGTGTTTCTGTTTTCTGTGCATATGAGGCTGTGTGTGTGTGTGTGTGTGTGTGTGTGTGTGTGTGTGTGTGTGTGTGTGTGTGTGTGTGTGTGTGTGTTTCTGTGCGTATGAGGCTGTGTGTGCGTGTGTGTGTGTGTGTGTGTGTTTGTGTGTGTGTGTGTGTGTGTGTGTGTGTGTGTGTGTGTGTGTGTGAGTGAGTGTGCATATGAGACTGTGTGTGTGTGTGTGGGGGGGGGGGCATGATTTAGGCTGAGTCACACACAGCAACAGGGGAGGATGTGTAAGAGGCTTATGTTGTGTTGAACGGAGATGCAGAGCTCTCTGCTCGTCTGGCACATGGGTTCAGTGAAGCTCTGTGCTCGTCTGGCATGGGTTCAGTGTGTTTGAAGCTCTCTGCTCGTCTGGCATGGGTTCAGTGTGTTTCAAGCTCTGTGCTCTGCAACCTGGACTTTTCCAAGGAGCTCTAAGCTGCCTGCCGCTGTGTGAAGGAGAGATAAACTTCCAACTTTAATTATAATCTCTTCCCTGAGAGGAGAGCAGGTTGGGAGGTGGGGAGCGGGATGGGGGGGTTGGCTCAGCTGTGTTGTTCTCTGACTCCCTTTCAAAACAGGAAGTGAGAAACTCGCAGGACTTGGCCTCTGCAGATAGCCAGAGGAGCTCTCAGATTAGCTCTCTTTAACGCCAAACCAAAGTCAAGGCCTTCCATTCACAATCTAGATTAAAATCAGCATAATATACTGTAACAGCGTGGTTTTATACTGCGTGCCAAGGCGGGGGGATTTTCTTCTTAAGCAAACAGAACCCTAACCTCAAGCACACAGGACTTCAGCCAATGAAACAGCAGCTGACTAAATGTGCGTTCCACCTGAAAAAGTTCCAGCAGTTCATGAAACAAGATTGAAACAGTCGAATGATTAGACCTGATCGCAAGCCTCGAGGCGGACGAGGAGAACAACGCTCTTACAGTTTAGATAGACACAGCCTCTGCACACACAGGATTAGTCAGTTCAACCACTAACACACACTCTGGAAGTCTCTCTCTCTCTCTCTATCTCACTTTTACTACCCATTCACTGTTTCGCACACATTCTCCCTTGTGCCAAGCCCTGCCAGCCCCTCTGACACACCTCTATGGGCCAAAGCATGTCAGATGGATGAAAGTGCATAGGAGAGTGAGAAAGAAGAGGAAGGAGGAGTGGACTGCAGAGATGCAGACACTCACGTCACGTACACACAGTGAGAGAGAGGGAGAGATACTTTCTTTTATCTGTGTACGCTGTGTCACTTGAATTCACACATACCCTCCTTAGCGGCGCTCCTCCTCGCCTATCTAATTGGTGTGTTGGAGTAGTGGTGTGTCATTCTCTTAAATCCCGTCTGAGGTTTGCCAGCAGCCCTTTGATCAAGTTAGCACCAGTTCTAACAGCTTCTCAGTAGTGTGCTGTGCTCCTCTTTAAGCTTTACATTCTGACATGACCCACATATTCGCTGGGACATCTTTTTTTCTTTTTCTTGGTAGATCCTGACAGGTATTGGCTCCTTTTGGTGATACCAGGTGAGTGTCCCTCTCGGACTTCTCTCCAGTCAGTCAATTGCTCTACTCAGCTATATAACTGAGGATGTTCACAGCAATGGGACCGAATGTTTCACAGGTATGGGTACAATGAATACAAAGAGATGTCTGTGATGCTGTGAGGTAGAGCGTAGACAAATCGGCGTGCTTACCTGTAGGTGTGAAGGTAAAGGACGGCACTGTTGGTCCAAGCAGCAGAAAGAGGAGAGAAAAACGGGGAATAGCATTAGCAAAAAATAACACTCGATTACACAACACGAACATGAAAATAATGTATTTGGGAGTGTTATTTATCTTGCAGTTACTGTTTTTACTGCACTTGTGTTAAACCGTATATTGAGTATTTTGTGGATTTTGAGCTGTATTCACACGCTATGCTGCCCCCTAGTCTTTGATCCCATCAGCGATCGCCGGACCCCAACAGGGCAAAGTGAGTGTGGAGCCAGCTGCTGGTTCAAACTCAGGCCCAGGCCTCAGAGGCCTGTGGGAGGAGGTCACTTCAGCCTCAGAGGCCTGCTGGGAGGAGGTCACACACCCGGGAGATATCTGTTGCTCTCTCTAAAGGATCTTTCACACCGGCCTTGAAAGCCGAAAAATGCACGGAAAATAGGATTCGCGCCTCCGATGTGAAAGTCGTGAATGCGCTTTGGTGGACAATTGTTTTACGCCTTTTGTCCCGCGACGGGAGGTAGTAACAGCGCCGGGTTACCTGGCAACCCGCCTCCACTTGAAAGGTCGTCGCAGCGAGCCGGAAAAGGTGGGAATGGTCAGCTCATTCATAAAAAAATTACAGGGGAAATCACCTCATGTGATCAAGAAAAGTGCAGGAGTGAAAGTAAAAAAAGTAGCCTATACAATCATGACTGCAGGGACGCCAGGAGGAATGCTCCGTGCGGTTAGGCTTTATGCTCAAACGATGTTGACATTAGTAGGTAGGCTACAATTAACGGATATAATAATAAGCTTCAGAGGGCTATAGCTGTCTGTGGCGAGTTGGTCTGACTCAGACCAGGTTATTCCCTCTCGAAATCAGCTCTGTGCATTCCCTTACAAAAACTACTAACGTTATTAGTCATGTGCATTTATAGCCCATACTATTCCCCCGACGAACGTTATGCAGACTGCAGCTGTTTGATATGCGGGCGGTCGTGTATCGTTTCAATTTTAGTAGGACACCATATCGATCTGCCCGCCCACCTTGCGAGTGCAGCGGCGGAGCCCGTTTTGGCGAGTCCGCCCACCATGCGAGTGCGGCGGCGGAGCCCGTTTTGGCGAGTCCGCCCACCTATCCTCTCCCAGCTCAGCGGACTAGGAGAAGGAGGGAGGGAAGTATTGTTGTTGAATTAATTCGTTCATCATACAGTAGCCTAGGCTACACTAACCTATGAAAATATTTATTTGGGCTAGGAGGAGCTGGAAATCCCTCCGCTCGCCTTTCAATCCGGGAGCAGGGGATTTCACCTGAAAGTACACCACAGCACGGGAAAGTGGCCGTGCTGCTTGGCTCTGTGTGAAAGCAATTTCTGTGGCGAGGGTGCAAGCTTTGCGGGACTCCTAAACGGCAATTTTTGCGCGATCTGTGTGTGAAAGAGCCTTAAGACACACATATCATCGCCCACACAGCTCAATTACTCACACTTAGGCATGGAAGGAGCACTTGTGCAAAATTTCAACTTACGGTAAGTGCACTGGGTTTCCTTCTGTAAGGGCCGTGGCCTCTGGGTATCTATCTATACTGTACCAGCATAAAACTGTACTTAGTTTCAGTATATATTGTTGTTTGCCTCTTTGAAGTACCAAACATGTGATACTACAATAAGCATCATAATTGACACAGCATTGCAGCATGTTGTCATCTATTATATTGCCATACATATATTTTCTTTTTAAATGATTGTTGCTGTCTGCCGTCAGCTTAACAATGCATGTGATTGAGACACGCGAGAACCGAGATATTGCTGTTGTCACATTTTCATTTCCTCTTATTTCTATAAACGGCCCTTTCATACCTGCAGCAACAAATGTCCTGTAAATGCCACAATCATCTCATCATGTTTGGATCTCGCCCCTTCAAGCTCAAAGGAGTCTCACACATTTGAGTGCTTTTTATCTGTTTGATGCAAAGCCTTTGAAGGGGAGAAAAGACGTGACACTTGATATGCAAGACACAGAAATGCTAACGTACGTGATTGAAATCAATGAATCAGACAACCACTCTGACATAAGACTGTCACACATTTTTGGGCTCAGGCTGGATGAAATGTACGGTGTTACAACTGTCAACTGTGTTACAACAAAATAAAACACATTTCCAAAAGACACTTATCTATCTTCTTACTTGAGTAAATATTAGGTTCAGGCAATGTTCCACTTTATTTTTCTTATTTTTTTTAAGTTACAATAGCAATAAATGATTACATCTGTGGCATCACACTAATATTCAGAATTTTCTAAAGTAGTGGACTGCTTTTGTGTTGTTTTTCACAAACACTCGAGCACTAGAGGTTGTCTAAGAGGTTATTTCGCATGATTACATTCACTGGCAGGGAAATGAGGAAAAATAAATTTGACATCTTTTGTGTGTGTGTTAGGGGACTTCTTTTTTTATGAGAGACTATTTAATTAGAATTTCATTTGTTGGAGACACACTAACATAGTGTATTATGCACATACACACAGTTCTGTACGGCCTCCCAATACAACCTATTTCACCCTGAGTGCACATTGTTGCTTCATGTGGTTGCAATTATACTCTTCTTCTCTTCTCAAAACATTCTTAGTTACCAGTTCCAACAAAGACCTCCGTGGCCTCTTGTGGTTTTGGAGTGCAGGAGGAGAAGGCGGAGGCGGGCAGCAACATATCTGCCTACTGTGCCCTTGAAGAGCTTTGTGTGCCTTTATATGAGTAAACATGGACCTATAGAGTCATACAACCAGAGGGCAAACCTCAGCTTACTCACTATACTGTACGCCTCTCCCCTGGCCTCACAACATCACTGTAGTGTAGGCTACTCATAACGTCTTCAGAGGTCCCATTCCCTGTTAACTGCTGTTTTTAAGCTACTTCACTTCAAATAATATGGGTATTGTTCTATTTGGATCGTGGCAGGCAAACCGTTTTGTAGGAAAATGTCCTAGCCTGCCAGCACATCATCTCTTCCCACTAGAAAGCAAGCGGTTCAACCTGACACTGGCATCAACGTTCCATCCGATCCTTTGAGATGTTTTGTCTTTGAGAGAGTGCTCGAGGTAATCGAAACCATAACGGGAAAAGCCAGCAGTTTGGACCATTATAGACCGCACGGCACAGGTATATGTAAAAAGAGCACAAAGTCTTGCACAGATTAAGGAGAAGCTTAGCTGGGGTGTGTGTCTTTCTCGTGACTGTCCCAGTATCAGTGAAGTATGCCTGCAGTGGAGTCAGAACTTGGGATTGGGCCCATGTCCTCTGTGTGACAGCCACAGATCAACAGCTAAGCCAGCCTGTCTGTGTGTGTCTCCAGGTGGAAGGCTGGAGCTCCCTGGCCTAACCCTGGCAGGCAGCAGTAAAGCTGAGCCCTGCAGTGGGGATGGTGCAGGTAGCTCACAGGCAGCAGCTGCACAGCCCAAGGCCACACAATAAGCCAAGCCACACAGAAAGGAGACTCGCGTAGAAAGCCTAATAGCTCTCTTTATACTCTAACTATTGTGGGCAGAGGTTGTGCACGTCATGACCTCTGTCACTTCAACTCAAGTCAGGTACAAACCCAGTGCAGCTTTTCCACTGGCCACTCTAAAAGACTGTGTACAAATATGGACGTAGCCACCGTGATGTCATTCATTGTTTTGTGGACTCCCATTTTGAAGCCTCGAATTCTGTATTTTTGACCATCACCATCTTTTTTTATTTTTTAGCCTTTTTTTTTAGCTTCTATTAGTGATCGGCAAGCTGCCCAATCACTGGACACGGCGACCTGTCAATCATGCCCCAAAACATAGTCTGCTTTATTATCTATTTTAATCTAAATGGGACCATAATTGACTAAATGAACATAATGCTGTAAAATTGGGCATTTTAACATGGGGGTGAATGGGGAATCACTTGCTTTTGCAGACAGCCTCAAGTGGCCATTCGAGGAACTGCAGTTTTTGGTACTTCCGTGTTGGCTTCATTTTTTCAGAACCAGAGGTCGGGGCTTGGTTGAAACGCAGCCCCAACACACCTGGGCAGAGATTCTCAGGCTTCCGAAAAAATATATGGTAAGTATTTGCTATTACGTGGACTTCTCAATACTTAACTCTAAAAGGCAAGAACACTTGCACAACATGTCAGTATGTCATGTGTACTGTAAGTCTGTCAGAGTTACCGCTGCAGTCAGAGGGGAGCTGCTGAAAAGGGACCTCAAAATGTTCTTAAGTGAAAACACTCTTCATGCACTGCAGCAGAATCAGTGTGACAGAAATATGAAAAACAAGTAGGCGTCTCCACGCAGCACTCTCTGCAGGAGTTCACATCACATCTGAAAGTACTCTAGGGGAGAATGCTTTCAGTTAGACATTTCACCTAAGTGACTTCTACAAAGACTTCTGTGTGTGTGTGTGTGTGTGTGTGTGTGTGTGTGTGTGTGTGTGTGTGTGTGTGTGTGTGTGTGTGTGTGTGTGTGTGTGTGTTTGTGAGGTAGAGGGTCCTGGATTGAAGCGAGAAATAAACCCCCAAACTGCACTAACCAATATTACATCCTGCATTTTCTGAACCAAGCGACCTCCCTGTGAGTTTTAAACATCCACGTGTAGAGTTCTAAAATGTGAGTATCAAATTAGACTCAGCTCTCAGTCTCTATCCGCTTCGCTCAAGAAGACTGGGAACTTTCTCCCAGCTTCAATTGTGAAAACTGGCTGGAAACAATTTGAGAGTAAAAAAAACTGCATCACAGAACCAATAGGGCGGCCCTTTATGCAGAAGGGGCGGTGGCATGCCGAAGTCGTGCGCTTATAAACGGATAAAATGGAATCAAATAATGCAACGCTGCTCGGACTTCCATTTTCAATGTTTTAAAAAGCGCTCTCCGTGTTACAATGTGATTTGCTGCATATCCAGTTTGTTTAACTACGGAGGATAAAGTGGGGAGAGTGTCCGGTAACTTGACAAGTAAAGGGCACAGAGGTTTGTTAGCAACTCCCAGACGGAGTAGGTGGAGCGCTCCAATTGTCTGGGAGCTGAGACTAGTATCAAATGAGTATAAACAAGTATAAAATGGGTGCTGTTGCAGACTAGTATCAAATGAGTATAAACGAGTATAAAATGGGTGCTGTTGCAGACTAGTATAAAATGAGTATAAACAAGTATAAAATGAGTGCTGTTGCAGACTAGTATCAAATGAGTATAAACGAGTATAAAATGGGTGCTGTTGCAGACTAGTATAAAATGAGTATAAACGAGTATAAAATGAGTGCTGTTGCAGACTAGTATCAAATGAGTATAAACGAGTATAAAATGGGTGCTGTTGCAGACTAGTATAAAATGAGTATAAACGAGTATAAAATGAGTGCTGTTGCAGACTAGTATCAAATGAGTATAAACGAGTATAAAATGGGTGCTGTTGCAGACTAGTATAAAATGAGTGCTGTTGCAGACTAGTATCAAATGAGTATAAACGAGTATAAAATGGGTGCTGTTGCAGACTAGTATAAAATGAGTATAAACGAGTATAAAATGAGTGCTGTTGCAGACTAGTATCAAATGAGTATAAACGAGTATAAAATGGGTGCTGTTGCAGACTAGTATAAAATGAGTGCTGTTGCAGACTAGTATCAAATGAGTATAAACGAGTATAAAATGAGTGCTGTTGCAGACTAGTATCAAATGAGTATAAACGAGTATAAAATGGGTGCTGTTGCAGACTAGTATAAAATGAGTGCTGTTGCAGACTAGTATAAAATGAGTGCTGTTGCAGACTAGTATAAAATGAGTATAAACGAGTATAAAATGGGTGCTGTTGCAGACATGAACTGACCCTTGCGTATGCCTGCGTAGCTGCTGGACAGGCCGCTCCTCTTCTTGCGGTGGCGGTACAGCCAGATGCTGAAGACCATGAGGATGATCCAGCAAGCGGCGCCGATGCCGGCGATGAAGGCCGGCTGCTTGACCACATCTGAGATCTGCTGGGACAGGGGGTTCTCCGGGTTCACCGCGCTCTCCGTCATACGGCCCGACGCATCTGAGGACGGGGAGAGCAGGGTTAGAAGGGATGAAAAGAAACAATCAAGTGGAGGTGAAGGCAGATGTCAGTGGAGGTGAAGGCAGATGTCAGTGGAGGTGAAGGCAGATGTCAGTGGCGCAAGAATTGGACGGTGCAACAAGATTCAAGTATTTGTCAGAATGTGGAACCCTGTACCAGAGTACTTAGAGGGCAGTGGAATGATGATGTAACTGTGTGTCTTCTCTCGCTGTACTAAGTAATGATGAAGTCCTGTGACCTGTTTTTTCCTCTTTTGCTTTTTATATTTGAGAAGATAATGGTGCTGAGTGTGATGGACTGAGTGTTTGTCTTATATTGAAAACCCTGAAATATATTTTTTTCTTTTATTTTTTGAAGAATTGGACGGCGCTCACAACATGAGGAGAAAATGGTTAGGAAATGTGGAAAGAGGCGAGCGAGAGACCAAAGGGAAAGGCATGATTTTCAAAAAGGTCAAACTCAAATGGAAATGGCTGAAATATGGAAATGACATTTAAGTCAAGTGAATGAGAGTAAATATGAACAATCTCTTTTCTTCACACAGAAAGGTTCTTCATCTCAGCGGGTGAGTATGAGGCTGGGTCGTTGTGGAGATGGAGTTGTTTCAAAGGCAAATCCCAGTCAACGATGGCAGGTGAGCAGACAAGAAGCTAGTCTCCACTAAAATACATTTGAGTAGGGCCTGTTGACTAGACCAGTCAGTGGTTCTCAACCTTCTTGAGCCACGACCCCCAAAAAACTTTAGGCTGGGGTTTTGCGATCCCCCGCCCCGCCGCTACCCAACCCAACGACAGTGTGCACGCATTCACACACTGATTTCACTCACTCACTGAAATTGTTTTTATAGTTTATATAGCTTTATAATACATTAAACCATTTGTATGGGAGATTTAATCATCATGGGAGAATTCTTTTTTTGACAATCATCCCGCAACCTCTCCAATCACCCCGACCCCCCAGGGACCCCGACCCCCAGGTTGAGAACCACTGCACTAGACCAGCCAGATGAGCTGGGATAGGAAAACACAGAGAGGCACGATTACACCGAGCAACGCCGCTTCCATAATCATATGAGTACATCCAATGAGATCATGCTCGCACGCAGACACCGCAGTAATTAGCAAACTGAAGCACATCTGTGACTAGCTGGGGCGTGAAGATGTCCTCCAAGCTGTTTCTGCTGTGTGAAATGCACTGGAAAGGAACCCGCCTGTACGATCGCTCACAACAACCAGCTTTGGGTCTGTTTTTCTCATCTGTCTATTCTCTCTGTGCTCTCTCCCTCATGCGTCATACATGAAAGATCGCTCCGAGACGACTTGCCTTCCCCCACCCCCCATTCTGAAATGTCGCCATGTTCATGTTACTCTCTCTCTCTGTCTGTCTTTGTCTCTTTTTCTCAGGCGTGCTTCATGTTGCAGCCATAGATTTTCTAAAGACTCTCCCAGCCAGAGGCAACAAAAACAACCTTTCTCCAAAGAAACCGGCTTTCTGCCTCTAACCTTCTGTCTGCCTCTGTCTGCCTCCGTCAATCAGTCAGTGAGTCGGTGAGTCAGTCAATCAGTCCGTCAGTCAGCCAGTCAGTCAGTCAGTCAGTATTGCTGTCTGTCAACTCATCTGTGTCTCTTCTCAGTTCTCTGTGCAATTTGTTGCTGTGTCATGGCCGAGGGAAGGCAGTGTGCCAATGTGACTAAGCAGCCCACATGTACAGGTATCTACAGGCTGTGATGACGCACACAAACTCAGAGTGTGACAAACGCTTTGTGTGAAGCGCCTGGTCCCTGAGGCACATTGTTCCACTCCCGTGTCGGAACGTAGCAACAATCGCCATAGGAAGTCCTCAAGTGAGAGGAATTGTATCAGTCACAGCCGATGCTTCTTCATGCCCATCCCAGCCCACTCAATCAATCACGCACATTTAAAACCAGATGGAGCTCGCTCTCTCTCTCTCTCTCTCTCTCTCTCCCCCCCCTCTCTCTCTCTCTCTCTCCCCCTATCTCTCTCTCTCTCTCCCCCCCTCTCTCTCTCTCTCTCTCTCTCTCTCTCTCTCTCGCTCTCTCTCCCTCTCTCTCTCTCTCGCTCTCCCCCTCTCTCTCTCTCTCTCTCTCGCTCCCCCTCCCTCCCTCCCTCCCTCCGTGCTTTATTATAGCGCTATTCGTGTGTTTTCCATCCGCGTCTCGAGTAGGCTGGTTTCACAGCTTCGGGGGAATAAAACTGACAAAACATCTCAAAACTTCTGTCTGTCTCGCCTGAAAAGACAAAGAGCGGGGAAAGATGATAACAAGTTAGTGCTGATGCAGCCTATACTGCATTTCTTTAGCGATAATACAGTAGCATGTCATGCTGAAGCCCAGAGTGGCTGCTTTACGTCCTTTGTAGTTTGAAGTGGAGCTGAGGTAGAAAACACTGGAGCACAGAACAGGGCGGGGCAGCCAGCTGAACGGCTCCGCCACACAGGAGTCTAATGCCAGCGTTTTGATCACGCTGTCAGCTAGGTGAAAAGCCATCTCAAGCTAAATCCTCTTCCACAGATTCACATTGTGAGAGCTGCCCGTCAATCAAACTCATCATGTTGATGTTGGCATAATTGAATAGTAATTACTTCAATGACAGTTTGAAACATTGCTATTGACATTGGGAGGCGAAACAGGCCGAGGCTTGAAAGTGTCCACTGCTAATGTTCACCTGGCATACATTCCTCTGGATTAAGTGCTCTTCATAGGATGAGAACTGCAGTAATGCCATAATTATTTGTCAGATGATGGGCTTAGGTTGTATAGTGCAATAGAGCAAATCCAATCACCGGAGGCCATATGAAATGATAATGTAGCTTCCTGTGAGACAAATATGGAGGGCAATTTTGAAGGTTGTCTCTACTCACCGAGCTGGAAGGTGGTGACGTCGCTCTTCACCCCTGGCCCCGCCCCGGTGCTGGCTGCTACCTCCACGCTGTAGCGGATCCCCGGGGCCAGACTGGGGATCAGCACGGAGAAGGTGGAGCCGTCCACTGTGCGGTTAATATGGTACCTGCTCTCGTTCCCCAAACACCAGATCTACCACAACAGACAAACAGTGGGGAGGAGATGATGGCTGTGTTATGAAGGCTTCGTGACAACATTGAGCTTGCTCGCTACCGCAAATGTTTGTCCTGACAATCGGTTGGCGGCGCTGCTATTTCAGATTTCAGCACACCGCAGGTATTGTGTTACATCTCGCAGGTCGCCTCGGTAGGAAAACATTTTGAAACACGGCTATAAGTTTTACAGGCTGTGCTCAACACAGAGTCAGTATTAGCTGGGGTAGCCATAACATGTCAGAGTGTAGCCTTAAGCCCATGAAAAACAAATGGGGATCAGTAATCACCTCCATAACCCAATTACAGCGGGAGCTAGGTGCTGTCAGTCGCAGGAAGGCGAGCGCGCGGGCAGCTCTCGCAGGCTAACTCAAACCAGCTTACAAAGAGACGCATACATTCAGCTCAGCACGCCGCCTGCAGACCTCCACATCATCAACCTGTGACATTCTGCTTTCTTTACCCCCCACCACCGCCCACCAGTTAACTAGGTTAACATACACACTTCCTTAGGCGTGTGTATACATATGTGTGTGTGTGTGTGTGTGTGTGTGTGTGTGTGTGTGTGTGTGTGTGTGTGTGTGTGTGTGTGTGTGTGTGTGTGTTAGCTCTACAAAGTTTGTGTGAATCTTTGAATTTGCGGTGAGGAGGAAGCGCCACTAGGGAGCAGGGGCAGTAATGAGCAAGGAACGCTCTCGAGCTGGACTTAACAACCATGAAATTACTCTCAACCCTATCGGCAGAAAACATTTACCTGGAAAATTAACAGTGGCTTAACTTTTTAACTGACTGTGCCGCATCTCCCCCGCCACCACCAACCTATCTTCCCTGTGACCAAAAAAAAAGCTTTCCAATTAAAATGGCAGGACTGTTCCATGGCATAATGTGTCAGAGGAGAGTGCTGCCCAAAGTCAGGTCACACTACACAAAAAGCATGTTATCACCTGAAGAGAGAAGTGCTACAGGTTGAACGATGACATACTGTAGCTCAGACCTCAGAAATGACTACAATTATATTGACAGAGATCTGCATTTTCCCACTCTTCTGTTCACTCGTTCTTGTTGTCTCTATTTATTACCTGCCTCTGTCCCTACTAATTGCTCATATGTATATTCAAGTTGTGTGTAGTTCTTGCTCTTTAAATGCTAAATTCTTATTTTTATTTGGGGGGGGGGGGGGGGGTCTGGGGCACTGAACCACCAGGAAAACTGAAACTATACTGTACCTGTAATCCTATTTCATCCACCTAAACTACCATCAGTGGAAAAACATAGCCCACTGATAACTACCACCACAGAAACCCTTTAGTACTGTGGATTTTTTTTTAATGTAAATCACAAGATGTGTGCGCCTGCCCATTCCACCAGATGGCACTGTTTCACAACAATTTCTACTAGCTGCCCCACTCCTCTCATTGTCTCCCCCCCTTCCCTGAGCCTCTGTCAGTGCACAGCGGAGGAGAACTGATGAGCTACAAAGGTGCAACTCAACCAGGAATTCATTACCTCGGCGTGTCTGCGTATTGTCTGTGTCTCTCTCTGTTATCGCTACAGCCTCTGCATCCCTGTTGCGTCTCTGTGCGTGTATGTTGTCTCCTTTGTTGTCTCTCTACACAGTAAGAGTCCCACGTGCTCAGACCCGAGGTGGCTGCTGGCTGATTTTCGTTATTTTTTTTACCTTGTACTCCTGGACCACCCCATTCTGCTCCTCTTCTGGAGGGGGTTGCCAGGAGACCACGATGGCGGTCCCATTGTCCCCGCTCTCCGTCACAGTAACTTCGCGGGGAGGGGCGCTGGGGGCTGGACGGAAGATAAAAACACACCTTCATACAATATACTGTCTTTTTCTTTTTATATTAACTGCATGAAGTCTCCCCCCATCTTCTCTCATCCCATTCAGCCGACAGAATGTCTCTTTTATCTCGCAGCGAGACTGAGGCAGAGGCGAGAACAAAGGAAGCAAAATCACAACGCTTTTATCAGAAAAACAGTCCGTGCTCAATGTAGGCGTTTCTGAGGGTAAATATAGGGGAAATCACAACATGCTCAAAATAGAGTGGGAGTTTATGACAATATGGTGTATTGGTGGTGTGTGTGAATGCCACCCCAATGAGTCCTACGGTAATTACATGTAAAGTGAATTAATTATGAACACATGAAACATAAAGGTCTTAATCGCAGGCTGATTGAGTTTAATGAAAGCAGGCATTTTTACGCTCATGGGAGAACAAGCATCACGGAGGCCAGAAAACAATTATCAACCAAATTGGGAAAAAAGCAGAACGAGATTAAAACACTCCCCCACATACAGTACAGTACACACACACATGCACACACACACACATGCACACACACACTAGTAAACACTCTGTAGTCTAGTAAACACTCTCGTCACATTCTCTTAAATTCCATAAAACTGTTGACTACAGATTAAAATTAGGAGTTGGTTGACCAAACCTCATGAGACTCCCACAACCACACCCTACGAAAAATTAGTACAGCGCTCATTGGAGTGTAGTATATGGGTTTCCATGGGGCTTTCAAAGGCCTGAGCATCCACCCGAGCATGCACGAATACACCACATTTTAACATAGTATAATCCTGCCCTCTCCATGCCAGCTGCCAACAGCTGTGTTATGCTCTCACACACATGCAAGCTGTGCATATAAAATTGTGTAAACATGAAAACATGCGCACACATGCAAGTACACACGCACGCACACACACACACGCACGCACGCACACACACACGCGCACGCACGCACGCACGCACACGCACACACACACACACACACACACACACACACACACACACACACACACACACACACACACACACACACACACACACATACTACAAAGTCAAATCCCTCCCACCTTCCTCCAGCGTCTTGCCAATTTTTACATCACTGTCTGTTCCCTGGAATTCATTGAAGAAGGGGCGGACTTTGAACTCGTAGGTGACTCCCTTGCGGAGCTGCGGCACCACGGCGCTGTCCTCCCCGGGGGTCCGCACCTCGAACACGGCCCACTCGCTCCTCTGCAGCCCCTCCGGCGAAGGCCGGTACATCACCTTGTAGCCCTGGATGTACTGAGACTGCTGCTCCACCTAGTGGATGGCATGGGAACACGGAAAGCGGTCGCCGTCAGCTTGACTCGATTAGGTGCTGGGTAGTTTACAGTGGAAACTCATACAGTGTATTGGAATATAGCATCAATGGACAGCTAGGCAGCAGAGTGACTGATAGAGTGTGCCCGGGCTCAAATGGGGTGCTAACTCATCACATCACTCCTCTGTTTACCCCTCCACCTCTCCATCTTCCTCGGCATCTGCCTGTCTATGCGCCATTTGGAGCAGCAGCGCTTTGCGCAAACCGCAGTATGAGGTCATCGGCCAGAGGTTCCTCCAAGTCTGGAGCTGGTTAAATAGGGCCAGGGCTCCCAGAGCAGCCCGTCTCATCCTGTCCTGCTCTCCAGTGTGCTGACTGGCTGCTGGAGTCAAGGAGGGGGGGGGGGTCGAGGGGATCTTTATCCTGGGCCACATTATACGGAGAACACCAGAACATGAGAATATGAGAAGTGAAACGGAAAGAGAAATGCGTCTGATTTATCGTAATAAAAAGGGGATGGTTGGTAGGCATTTGTTGGTCGGTTTTATCTCGGAATAATTAATGCAATATGATCCGGCACGGTCGGAGTGAAGGATAACCGCTAACCAGTATGCTAATATCCTTAGCAGTCCCTGTGGAAGCCAGGCAGCTCTGGCTTGTAAAGATTTTAGTGATTTTCTATAGCCCTCCCCTGTAAAATATGCTGCCGGCTCAGGTGGTCTTCATTAGCCTGAACACTGTGCAACCATTTGACCACAACACAAAGGCAGAGAGAAAGTAGAAACTCCACATTTATACCGTAGAAAAACAAGGAAACCACGGTGCGGAAAATACAATGCACAGCGGCTTTGTTGTGCTACTCATGAAAAAGGCCAGAGTTGCTCTGTAACATTCCAGTGAGACAGGGTAACTGGGCAGTGGTGTTTTAAATCAGTCTTGGCGTGTCAGTATCCTTTTCACATTTCCCCCGCTCCCATTCATCACTCACTATGGCACTTCATTACACCTGGGAATGTCGGGGTGGCTTTAGCAAATGTCAAAAGGGGAAGGAGGGATTGGGTTAAACTCTGAGGCTCTAACTGGAGCCATCTTTAGAGTGTCATATCTACTGTGTAAGTGGAGAGCTAGAATCTATCATTTTATTTCGTCATATTCTAAATAGAAAGACGGTGAGCCAGCTGATCTGCAGGTGGACCGCGGTGTTGCATATTCAGTAGTCTGAACACGTTGGCTCCATTTAACCTTTCTCCAGTCCTCTGCGTCTCCACTCTTCTTCCTCCTGCACCTATCCGCTCTTACATCTGCAAGCCATTTCCACTTAAGAGCATGAGTTGGCCGCCTCTTCCTTCTCACTTGTATTATTTTAACAGCCGTCGAGTGTTTTCACTCTGCGAGGGCACAGCCTGGCACGCCACACAGCGCTACGCAGCTCTGCACGGCTTATGCCAGAAGGCTGGGCTCTGTAGTCTGGGTTGGGGTGGCCGTGAGTGGCCCGCTGGGGGCAAGGAAAGGACTCGGTTGGTCTCCGGCCAGACGAGCGGTTCTGGCCCACGCCAGATGGACACTTAGAACACTTGGACTGTGTTCCAGGCTGCTCTCGCTGCAGTGTCCTTCCTCTGTAGGGCGCTAGGACGTTAGCGCATTAGCTCTGCTGAGTGGCCAGACAAATTGACCATAGGCACAGAACGCTCCCGAACTACCCTTGGTGCTTTAGAGACCGGCCATACAAATTAGCCAGATGACAATCTGTGGCTGGCTGCACGTGTGTTATGGAAAGTCATCGATGTTCAAGAGTTTTTGGAGAGAAAGACACTCACCGTCCACTGCACCCTGACGGAGGAGGAGGAGAGAATGGTGGGGTTGTGCAGGTGGATGAGCACTTCTCCCAACTCCCTCTGGATCTGACGGTGGTCCACACCCTGACTGGTTGGGGGGATATCTGTACATACACACATACATCACAAATGAATAAGCTCACCTGATACTACATTTTTCTTTTTCCTTTTTAGTTTGGACACACCATTTTCTTTCTTTTGTATTTTCCACATTTTAGAATAATGGTAAAGACATCAAAACTGTGCAGTGGCCAATCAAAACTATCTTATATTTTAGATTCTTTAAACTAGCCATCCTTTGCCTTGATGAAAGGCAAAGGCCTTGCAAAGAAATTCATACGGCACATCCACATCAACTTGAGATCAAAATGCCTTTAAGGTCATGAAAAACATAGATTCAATCAGGTGTGTCCATACGTTTGACTGGTAGCGTATCAGATTGAGACCAGTGGACAGAGCGGCCATACCTTGTGTTTTCACAGCATCAGTGATAGGGCTGGGATCACTCAGCCCATAGGCGTTGGCTGCCCGTACCAGGAAGAGGTAGACTGCACTGGGCTTCAAGCCCTTCAGTACGTACGAGTCGGTCTTCACATGGTCTGCCAGGGTCAGCCAGCTGCTCCCGGACGCATGACTGAGGACACAACGCAGACAGAGATGAGCTCCAAAGCCTTCGACGAGGTCACGTGTTCATGAGGTTGCGTGTGGCCGAGGCGGTTAGTTTTACCTGAAGGCCTCTACGATATAGGAGGTGGGTGTGGCTCCAGCGTTAAGGTTGGGCTTCCAGGAGAGGGTGACAGAGGTCCGGGTGACGTCAGTGACCTCGGGTTTGGAGGGAGCGCTGGGGATCAGGTTTGGGTCAGTAGGTCTGATTGGCTGGACTGGGATGCCAAATTCTACACATGGAAGAAAAAAGAGGTGAGAATTTGGTGCACACTCCCATTGTCCAGTGACTAAAGGTACACACATCTTCATCCCTCGTTATTGTCCAGTGACTAAAGGTACACATATCTTCATCCCTCGTCATTGTCCAGTGACTAAAGGTACACACATCTACATCCCTCGCTATATTTCTCTCACTTTTTGCTTTGTTCTTTCACACAGGTGGACCAATTTTGCATTTGTAAGAATCATAATACAAAATCATAACTGCACATTTAAAAATGGGACACCTATTCTTTGAAAATGACATGGAAATGACACTGACATTAAAATAAAGTGGATAGGGGTTGGGGAATGTTCTATGATTAAATAATGTCACATTAATTCCAAATGATATAATAATCTGTTTCTTTGAACATCAGATAATTGTGTTTTTGACAAAATAGATATGAAACCCCTTCATTTACATACATACATACATACATTCTTATAATTACGCTCAGCCAAGATTGTGACAGAAAAGCAATTAGATGAGTGAATTTAATTAGCGACTAATTTGACTATGCAGTATGAGTGAAGGCAGCCAGCAGACATTACTGACTCTTAAGACTTACCCTGGACCTCCAGGTAGGCTTTCCATGAGGCTTCACCACTGGGAGTGGAGGCGATGCAGGTGTACATGCCAGTGTCTCCAAGCTGGAGGAAGAGAGGGGAACAACTTATTGATTGCCTTCACTTACCTGCAAATTACTCCACCATGTGCCATATTTTCATCAGTGGTCTTCCTCTGTTTGTCTCTTGCTAACTCTCTCTCTCTCTCTCTCTCTCTCTCTCTCCCTTCGTCACCATCACTCATCTGCTTATTGACATTCTAGTGTAGTCTCCAGCATGCAGCTGTCATTGCCTGGTAATCTCACTCTCATCTCTCATAGCAGAAACCGGGGTAAAGCAGCTGGAAAGGCCAAGTGGCAGACCATTCCCAGTCAAATGGAAAAAGAATTCACAGGATCAGAGACTAATTGGAGACCTTTTTCTGTCTCTACCATATCCCCGTGAGTGCCAAACATGGAAGTGACTGCTTCATGCAACAGATGTGGTGACAATCTGTGGTGGGGAAATATGCTGGAAGCTCGTTTATTCCCAGACTTTTGGGAAGGAGTCTGTTTGCGTGGTTGAAATGTTCACTATGAAATAGCAAAGCAAAGCGTATTTAAAATCCAAATTTGCATTCATGCACCAGCTGAAATGCTCTCTGTAGTCTAATTTGTAGGAGCTGTTTGTTGTTTGAGTCAAGATTATTCCAATAACTACTAAACATAAGAAAAAATTGATTTTCACTTTGATGCGTTTGTTTCCCCAACATGTCAGCTCAGTTGACTGTATTGGAGGTTTGTGGTTTAGGCAAATCATTCTGTTGTGGTTTGATGTATACTATGCCAAGCACCACTCTGTGTGTGTGTGTGTGTGTGTGTGTGTGTGTGTGTGTGTGTGTGTGTGTGTGTGTGTGTGTGTGTGTGTGTGTGTGTGTGTGTTGTGTGTGTGTGTGTGTGTGTGTGTGTGTGTGTGTGTGTGTGTGTGTGTGTGTGTGTGTGTGTGTGTGTGTGTGTGTGTGTGTAAGCAAAAGAAAAAGAGATAGATTGCTCGCATAATTGAGTGTGAAAGCGTCCTGCCAACGACCCTTAAGGTGAGCGGAGTATTTCCCCGTCTGACAGCTAAGAAACTGTATTAAAACTCAATAACAATAGTGGTCACAACATCATGACCACATTCACAAGAGGGGGGGGGGGGGGGTAATCCTCACACATCAAAAAACATCTTCATTAAAATATTGTCAGGGACAAGTGACAAGTCCATTAATGTAAAGTGCCTGCGGAGTTTGCTGCCCCGCCCCCCCCCCCCCCCCCCCCCCCGCCCTCTCACTGCCAGCCAATCACTGCAGTCTTGTCACCACGAGACAGGGCAGCCTTCATCAGAACACCGCAGACTGACACGACCTCCGACCCTGTGACGCCTCCATCTGGAGAAACGTCAGCACCCCCTACTTGTCTCTCCTGTCGTGAGAGTGTGTTCAGCCTAAAACAGCTTGCCGTCACACACACACACACACACACACACACACACACACACACATACACACACACACACACACACACACACACACACACACACACACACACACACATGTTCAAAACTCACAGTGCTCGCTGACTGACAGAAGTAGAGAGTGTTCGACTTCACAGACTCTGCTTCAAACCCACGGCGACTGACTGACAGCTCACTGAGGCTGGTTGCTGGCAGGGAACGCATGCTTTATTTACAGGCCAGCAGGGGTTTACCCGCCATTACTGATTTGATATGGACAGCTTTGAAGTGAATTTGGTCTTGGTAATAAATTATGGTTTTCCAATTCCAAATACCACAGTGAATATCGGGCTTGGGGAAGTACGCGATGCTCTGTTATTCATGTGCAACGTTTGATGTCTGTCCATTGTGCCTTGTCTTTGTCTTTATCAGTATTTCTACTATGAGTGGCTTTAAGCAGGAAGCTGTGTGTTGCCTGGGTAGGGCAGTGGTAGATTCCTTGCCTACGGTACCAACACAAGGGTCGCAGGTACGAGCCCTGTGTTACTTCCAACTTGGTCGACGTCCATAGAGGCACAATTGGCCGTGTCCGTGGGTGGGAAGCCGGATTAAGAGTATGTGTCCTGGTCGGACACTGGGGACTGGGGGGGCATCATCCTCCCACACGCTACGTCCTGCAGGTGAAACTCCTCGCTGTCAGGTGACGTATACAGCACAGCACTCCCCAGATCGGAGCAACAACCGGGACAGCTTGGCAGGGGGAGAAAAACAGCAAGGAAATCCGGAAAAAAAGGAGAAGGAAGCTGTGTGTTTGTGTATGTGTGCTACATTTGCATACTTACCTTTGCGTAGCGTATCTGCAGCGCCCCCGTGTCCAGCTGTTTGACCCGGGAGTCGTGGGTGGACACCAGCACACCGTCCTTCCTCCACAGGATGGTGGGAGTGGGGTTCCCCGACGCCAGGCAGCTCAGGACCACCGTGCCGTCCACGGCCACCGTCTGGTTGGTCGGGCCCTGACGGACTACTGGCGGTGGGCGGTCTGACACAACTGTGACAGAACCAAAACAGTGTGAGACATTGTGTGGTGCGGTAGGAACAGGAGAAGAAACATGTCAAAATAATGATGTGCTGTAAGTGGGGGAGGGACAGAGGATTCAGATTATTATATCCCAGAAATACACAAAAGGCGGAGAAGGCCGGGTGAGAATGTGACAAACAGCATAGAGATGTAAGCATGTGAAAAGGCGAGTGGGAGAGAATGAGATCCAATTTGAACAACTGGAAGCCATTTTCTAATAATCCAGCAGCAGGAGTTGACCTTTGCCAAATAAAAGCAGCGTAATTCAAATGAAACAGCCTCAGATAGTTCAGTCTTCTCGTTGGAGCTGCTGCAGACGCCTGCTGGCACGACGCACATCAGCAGCGAACATCCCCGCCCGGGGCCCCTCCCCCAGCCATAAAACACCCAACAAGGGGGAGGGGGGGGGGGGGGGGGGGGGGGGGGGGGTAAACACTTAAAAAAACAAAAAGCAAAAAGCAGCACAGACAATGTTATTAGCATAAGGACATTTCAACTCCCCATCCCCCTGCTAGTCTGTGAACCCTGGGCATTCACCAGCACACACAAACACACATAACAAACAAAGAAAGAGAGAGAGAGAGACACAGAGAGAGAGAGAGAGAGAGGGGTAGTGTGTGTATGCATGTGAGAGACAGAGAGAGGTTGAGATACAGAGAGAGATGCACAGCAGAGAGAGGGGAGACAGAGCGAGAGAGAGAGAGAGAGAGAGAGAGAGAGAGAGAGAGAGAGAGAATGTAATTACATGCACCCCATCACGGTTTCATTTTTATTTTGTCTCTAGTGAGCGCGATCCATCATGTTCCTGCTACTGTGGGTTATCTGGCTGGCTCTGATCATTATTATTCATACCCGCCATTGATGACCATTGCTGCCAGCGCCGCTGATTTACAAGCAACTTCTATTCAGCGAGAAGCCATCATCATGATGCGTAATGATGTATGCATGTGTGCATAGACCCTCGGAAGAACCATACTGTGGTCTAATCTCTGGGCGGCTTTGTCTTTGCTTTGGTCGGGAGATGGTGCAATTACTAAAACATTGTCAGCACGACCTGTAATTACCAGATCTGCCTGTGGAGAAGGCAGTGTCTGCTGAGCGGCATGCTCCCTTTCATAACTGTTATTATTATCCAGAGAGCAAGACGCAACCAGAGAGAAGGAGAGAGAAGGAGAAAGTATGCCGGTCTGGCCTTGAAATGAAGAGGGACACAGGGTAAATGCAGGGATGCATCTTAGGTGTGCCGTGGATGAAGTGCTAGCTGTCCAGATCGTTGTGGGACGGGTGGGAATGAAGCCAAGGTGAGTCCACCAGGCTGACGGGACTGGCCAGTAGAGTGATTAGAGGAGGCAATCCAGACCTCACCACACGACCGCAGTCTTCCAACGGTAGACAGCAGCAAGCCAACCATGCAGTACCGTAGCAGACACTAGCCAGTGTGAGAGCTACCATGCCAAACAGTGAGCCAGGGTCTGGCTGCACAGGCACCAGAGAGTCTCTACCTCTGACAGGCACACACTGAGCAGGCCAGACCAAACCTCACCGACCTCAATTCGGATATTAATATGCTCTGCAGCACGACCGCAGCAGATCAGATGTACAGCATTATCCTTATGAGCCAATGATTTACTGAAATACCAATATTTATCTACTCGAGTTTTCTCTCCATGTTCTTCGCATTCCCTCTGAGGCTTTGGTGTAGCCAGAAGCTGTTTGAAGTGCTGTCGCTCACCATCGGTGACCTCCAGCAGAGCCTTGGTGATGACGCTACCGGCGATGTTGAGGGCCTGGCAGCTGTAGTAGCCCATGTCTGAGCGCTCGGCGTCGGTGATGGTCAGGTCTCCGGTCTGGGAGACGGAGAACCGGCTGGAGGGCTGAGGAGGCTGGTAGGAGAACAGCAGGTTCTGCAGGGATGAAGAGAGATCACATGAAGTTAGACGTGTACTTTCATGGGCTCTATGGTGAGAATGACAGAGGACGCATTGAGATATCTTCACTCTGAAATGGGATACCCACCATTTGAAAAACTTGGAACTTACTCTTACAAAATGATTCCTGGTATGAAATTGAAGCATCTACTGTATCTTGAGCTATTACTGTAGCCAACTATGTCTGCAAAATATTTTTTTCTCAGAATAGTCTCGATACAGAGCATTTTGGAATTACCTTGAATAATTTTATTCCGCATTAAGTTCACCTGGTTTCAGTGTGACTTGTTTTTAGCATCATCACCCTGAATACTGTACTTGCTGCCCTTACCTGACTGCCCTCCCTCTGCCAGAAGATGGCTGGCTGGGGGTTCCCGGTGGCCTCGCACTGGAAGGTGACGGTTCTGCCGACACCCACCACCTGGTTCCTGGGCCTCACCACAAATACTGGGGGCACTGGGGGGCAGACATGACAATGATTAGCCGGGGTAACATCTGGGCATCCAGAGTCTATCAGTCTGTCCACTAATGAGCCTCTGGGGCAGATGGATATTTCAGGGTTTCCGGTGTAGAGTGGACCTCTGCGCCAAGACTTCCGCTTCTGTCGTGGTTTAAAGTCCAACTATGTCTCATATTATGCAGTTATCCATTTATAGAGATTGGCCGAAATGCCGTCTGGACCTAAAACACCTACAATCGATCAACTCAAACTCCAACCTTGCGTCAATCGGAGACCCCGAAATATTATGGGCCTTCTGAATTGTATCATCTATTACAGTTACAAAATGCTCTGAGTTATTTGAATGAAAAGCAAAAGAAACTTGGCTGTGACATCAGCTGTGGTGCCTGAAGTCAAATTGGCAGTTAGGATTCAGGCTGTTTCTCTTCTAACGCTGCATGGCGGCGCGTGTGCAGAACATTAAACAGAAAGGTGATCAAATCCACAAAGCAGGCGTATATTTCACATGTAATGAATAGAGAAAACAAGGCCTACTGCCATGCCCCTTCATTTGCATGGGCAAGGGCACGGACCATTAAAATTTACATGGAAATGGGGAATAAATTTGAGCCATCTGTCCACGCTGACACCCTCCAACACTGCAGGCCTGGACCAGGACGCCGGATCCATGCATCTTAATGACAAATTCCATCTCAGACTAAGCGCGGTGTCACAGCACAATGTCATCGGCGCAGCTCTACGGTGACACTAGGCCTTGCGGTACTAATAGGCCGTCCGTGTGAGGAGGCACACTCGGAATGCAAAGGTCCAGAGGCTGGCCGATTTACACCTTCATTTCAGAGGGCAGCAGATACGTCCTTGAAATATCATACTTGTGCTCACATCTTAATGCCTTTTATTCGGGGGCTGTGTAATGCATAAATAAAAGCAATCTGAAAACTGTCATTTGAAATATAGACATAATTTATCCATGTATAAGATGGGCTGTTTGTTAATGCATACAGCTACACACAAGAGGGGGGAAATAATAGAATGAAATGATGCGGCGTTACCTTGGATGCCCAAGCTGAGCTTTTTTTTTTTTTACCCCTTAATGTCCTTTTGTCACTGTTGCCCATGACAACAGAAACATGAGTGCTGATTGGAGGGTGGAGAGGTGATGGAAGGAGGATGGAGGGGGGTTGTGACAGCTTCCTGTCTCTGTCAGGGCGGTGGATAGGTGACGGGTGACATTTCAACTTACCAGACACGACTAAAAGGAAACAAAAACAGAACAACAGAAAGCCACAGATGAATAAATAAATAATAAACGCCATGACACAAAGAGGAGAGATAAGGAGGATAACAATGTGATGCTTATGGGTAAAAAATAATCATGTCATTATTATTCAGTGAAAATGAGGCATGGTACAGTATTCATTCAAACCCATAGGCACAACATGATACACACACTAAAGTAGAGTTGGACGATATGGTCGATGATATCATGCTAATCATATGGCTCTTTCTCGAGATCAAATCAATACATATCACAATATGGTTCATGTATGCTAAATCATGTTAAATAATCAAATTAATGTTCATCTCATTGAACCGACGAATTGTAATGTTAGGTGTGATGTCAAACAAAACTGAAATTTCCAAAAAATATTCCTACCATACCTCATTTTACGAGAGTTTTAAGTAAAATTGGCTTGTAATCATCAATTTAGATGACAAAAAAGTGTAACACGATATTAAAATATCTTCATATCATCACGATGTGATTCCACTGAAAAATTAGAAATTATAATATTGAATCATCGTACAGCCCTGAAAGAATTACCATGAATAATAAGCAGATTGATGAGCAGTGCATTTGAAAAATTTACATACAGTAGAACAGTGGTTCTCAAACTTATTTTATGTCAAGGACCCCTAAACTGACACAAATGCAGACCCCCAATGATCAGATCTTGTCTCAGGGACCCCCATCTGATATGATTTTTGCTTTTAGATGTTTTATTACAGAGAGTGTTGGAAACCCATGACCAAAACAGTCATACATTCTGTCATTGTGTTACTTATGGATGGAATTGTAGTGAAAATAAATGATCACCATTTTTTCCTGCAGACCCCCTGCAACCCCCCTCAAGGACCCCTGGGGGTCCCTGGACCCCACTTTGAGAACCACTGCACTAGAAAATGCTGTAGAGCATCTGATTCAACATTCCTTCTAGGTCTTGGGACACGCTCAAGGACAAAAATAATGACAGCAGATAGGATTTAGTCAAATAAAGTGACACAGGCGGGCCCACACACATGATCATCAGATAAACAAGACAGATGTTGTATGCTTTTTAACGTTATTATTTCCTCTCCTCTCCTCCCAGGTGTGGTGTGAAGGTGAATGTCTCTGCACCCTTAATGAGGTTGAGAGCACCCTGAGGAGCAGCTAGATCACACGGGCTCTCAGACACAGCCGGCATATGTAAGCCTGCGCCGTAAAAACACAAGGTGAATGTTAACTGTCACTCTTTGGCCATAAATCTCCCCCGGCCAATCACTCACCTTATCTAATCTGTCTGCTTCAACGGCTCCCACGGAAACATAAACGCTGTCAGTCAGAGTAATGACCCGCCCCTGCCTCCTCCCCCTGCCTATCGCTGGCCTTTAAAATGCAGATAAGGCTCACATCAAAAGCTCCCAGAAGAAGACGCTATCCGACGAGAGGCTATTGAGTACACGCACGCATGCACGCACACAGACACAGACACACACACACACACACACACACACACACACACACACACACACACACACACACACACACACACACACAAATACACAAACCCCCACACCCCCTACACACGTTCATTCATGTGTGTCTAAGCCTTTAATTAGGTAACTCTACCTCTCCCATGCTGCTATGATCACAGCTAGTGGACCTGAAGGGAAGGGTGAGCCTTAAATCTGGCTGGGTTTACTTTGGAGTGTGGGGTTTCTGCTGGCACACAGCACAGAGGGGAGTCTCTATCAATAAGCTGATCAGAGAGAATATACGGTAAAAACGCACTGAGCAGTGTGGCCTCCGGCCCACCGGGGGGCAGGCTACGTGCCAGGGACCGCAGCAGAGATACAAATGGGGATTTGAGGGGCGCTGCTGTTCGCCGGGCCGACACATCAACACTCGAAGCCGAGCCGCACGCTGAGGATTTAGCGTGATTAATAGGAGCTCCCATTGGGAGGCCTGTAGCAGCGTGTGCATGGCTTCAGATGCTCCGCCCCACACTGAGACCATGTATACTGTACTGTATATCAACTGTATCCTGGCTATCACAACACTGTGTGACAGCTACTTCACAATAAAGCTACGTCTGAGGGTTCAACGTGATAAATGTGACCTGGGCAGATGCAGGGAGGAAGTGATGCAAAGGATGTCAGTTCCGTATGACGCTTTTTGGGATTTACCATCTCCGCTGCCAACCTGATTAATATGAGAGCAGCTGACATGAAGGTTCCTCCCATTCCCTCTTTTTTTGGCACCAGTTCCCAGTCTCCTTCCAGTCCCTTTACACTTTACATGGGTTATTAGCAACGCCGCTCTGGGGACTAGCCTTCCATTCAACAGCTTTCTCCACATAAATCACTGCTAACGGCTAACTTAAGCAGCTGAGGAGAAGGAAAAACAAACATTGTCTTTCCAATGAATTCGGAAATAATGTATTCACATTCCTATACGATGAGAATCCCTGAGAGAGGTTTAATTAACCAAACATAAACATCTCTAACCAGACCATACGAAAATACCTTTATCTGATTCTGATATCTATAAACATACAGACACATCCGCGCGTGCACACGCACACACGCACGCACGCAGACTCTACTGAATAGCCCATCTGAGTATTACATTCTCATGTGGCTTAGATTAATGATTTTACAATGAAACTGTAAATATAACTGATGGCTTGGCCAATTATGTGTTTCTTCCATCAATAAATGAAATATGTGACTTGACATATTTATAAGTCCAAAGGAGGTGTAGTAGGCCGACAAACACATGTGTAAGACAATAATTCACTGATTAAGTTAGTAACGAGAGCAGGGCACACAGAAAGAAAAACAGCCCGCGGCGCCGCTGCACAATGTCCACATTGTTCCCTGACAATCTGGCCGAGGAAGGTGTGAAAATCCCCCTCCGACGTGACGTCCACACTGAGCTGATTCTTCTTAACTGTCCAAGTATTGCCTCGGAGTTGCTTTTCAAACGATCATATCTTTCAATACTATATGTGCAACACTATGAAATTCTATTGTTTCAAGTATTCGGCAAATCTCACGCAATGCTACAGCAAGCTTACTGTTCTTTGACTGTTGATATATTATATAGCAGGGATGGGCAATGATAGGGATGATAGAGAGGGCCACCCCCCCCCCCCCTTTCCCACTATACTCTGGTAATAAAAGTTTATTATACCAACATTTATATTTTTCATATTCAAATGCCTTTAGTAAGGGTTGGGCTTACCCTATATAAAAATGCTACCTTATCTGTAAAGGGGAGACTCATGGGGCTACCCATAAAAACCCATTCTCATTCAGATATCTTGAGGTGAGAAGTCAAGGGCCCCCTTTGAAAATGGACATGACCGTTTTTCCCTTGCCAAAATGTTGCCTAACTTTCGAGCGTTTTTTAGCCGCCTCCCCGACAAGCTAGCATGACACGGTTGGTACCAAATGTCTCCCTTAGGTCTCCTAGTTTAATATGATGTTAGAAACTTCGCTCTGGGTTTCAAACTAATCCCACTAACAGCCATTTGATTTGTATCATGATGAAATCGGGAGATTAAGGCCGCCAGTTGCCCATCCCTGATATAGGGCAAGGACACTCTTGAGCGCACAACACTGTTGACAGCACATCCATTTCATTACCTACTCTTCTGACAGCCATCAAGCAGGAGACAAATAGGACACAACTAAACCAATAGGCTACACCCCCCCCCCCCTCACCCACACACACACACACACACACACACACACACACACACGTACGTTACCATTATCTCCACTACTTGAGCGACATCTTACTCCCTACACATCGCCACTGCTACTCTGGCCCATTTAGACCTGCAATTACCCCGGCTTTCCTTTCCTCTCGTCTGCCTGCGTCTGTAATTAGAAGCATGTCATTTCCGGGCGTGGGACTGTGGCCTGCTTGTCTTTAATTAAGTGGACTACTTAGTGCCCACAACCTCCCCGGCCTCCTCGTGTCCCCGTCTGGATCTGGAGGAGATTTGTGCATCTTAAAGTAGATGGAAAAGGTTCTGGTATCTTTTAAAAGCTTGACACAGTAGAGGACCGAGGCATCGGTCCCATCTAGCTATGAGAGTAGAAAGACGATGGCTACCGTTTATATACCATTATGCCTTTCACCTGATATCGCACTCTAGGAAAGCATCTGCTTTCATCCTTTTAAAGCCGTGACGGAGTTTCTTTGATGCTGAGGGCTATTCAATTTGAAATGCCTTTACCTCCATCTCCGTGCCTTTTGAACGCTCTCATAGCACGGGGGGAGTTGAGATAAGGAGTTGCATGGCATTGCAGGATCATTGGTAAGAAAAGAGGGTCAATCACATTAACGGCCATATCTTCTCCTTGCTTCTGCATGCAGGCCTGAGGGAATTGCCCCGAGGTCGGGACAGTCAGCTCCACGGAAGACAATGGAAGGAGCTTTTAGCCTTTCAAATATGATTGTAAGCCGTGAGAACAGCTTATCGAACCAGCGCATCAATGCTGTTCTCTTTCATTAGCTAGGCTTTCGTCAAGCGAGAGGCGAAGAGTGGAAAAAGGCAATAAGAGAGGTAGATATATTGACGGGCGTATTGGCAGGTGGGCCTAATCTTTCTCCTCAAAGCGATCCAGAGATTGCTGGCTGGTGGAGAAAATGAAGAAATAATTGCAAAGGGCAGCCATGTGAAGATGAAGTATCTGTGTTTGTGGGTGGGGGGTTGGCAGTAGAGTGGAATTATCTTGTCTCTTTATATCTCCGCTGGCTAGACTGCGGGGAGTGACATTAATATGACTGACCTCACCACAGAAACCCCCTTCCCCGCTTCCATCCCCTCCACCCCCAGGTCCCAATTCCCACCACGTTCTGCACCAGTGGTGAGCCGCCGCCACCGCCAACGTACTCACTATCCCTTCACCCCATCCCCACCTCTGAACCTCCTCCTCCCCCCCCACTTCCTTCCCTCACCCTGCTCCCAACATTCCCATTAGTTTCCCGTTAAATGGCCCCTGTGTTCCTCTGGTTCTCAGGAGGGTTCGGGGGTGATCCCCACCCCCAGTTCTACTGAATGGTTTCTTTCTGAATGTTCACGCTCTGTGACCGCCTGCTTTATATTCTAACTGTCTTAATAGGATGTCCAATGGAGAGGGGACCACAGGGGACACACAGATATTCCATAGGCCCACACATGGTACTGTACATCTTAAGCATGAGGGAGGAGAGGCCTCCGGAGAAATGCCACTTGTATAGGCCAAATGAAATCGATTAGTGTCGAGCTCCCTCGTGCACCATGCTACTACGGCTACTATGGATTTTAGCATTCGCTTTTATTAGAAATCAATCAGCTAATTGAGAGAAAATAGTTGAAAGTGATGACCATGTAGCACTAAAGCCGAGGGCTATTATCGCAATGTGGTTGGGCTAAATTGCAGAATCAAACTAGAAGATAAGCCAGAAATTGGTATTTCTAATGACGTAGGATATAGCTTCAAACATACAATTGAACCACCCGAGTGTGAAACGGAGGTCGGTAACAGAGGCTTTTGGTCTTACCGTGGACGGTGAGCGTTGCCGACGCCTCCGCCTTGCCCACCATGTTCTCTGCCACGCAGGTGTAGGAGCCCACGTCAGCCGAGGTCAGTCGACGGATCTTCAGGGTGTGGTCCTCACGAATCTCATATCTGCATCAAAGTGGTTATTCACAGGTCACAAAGCTGGTCAGGTACCGATACGCTTTGTGCATACAGAGCCTCCACAGAGCTTACTCATGCACCACGCATCAGCTGACCGAGACAAAGGCCAGTGACGGATCAAACGGGCAGACGGAGAAAACGAGGGAGGTAGTGCGCCATGAAAGGGGACCAGCTGATGAGTCATACCTTGCTTTGGGCAGGTCTCCGTCCTCTTTCCTCCAGCGCACGGTGGGAACTGGGTCACCACGGGCCTCACACCTGAACTCCACACTCTGGTCCACCAACACCACCTGGCTGCCCGGCCGACGCACAAAGCTGGGCCGCTCTGCATTCACACAAACAGAACACGCACAGTCAATCATAGAACACTGAGACCAGTGTGGTGGTACTGAGCTAATGTTAGGATTGAATTAAAGTCATTAAATCTCTGGCTCGGACTCAGTTTCCCTTGTTAAGTCTTGTAAAAAAAATAAAAAAATATTGGCTTTATGCTTTTATTCTGAAGCTTTAGAGCTGGGTTTGAAATCAAACTGAATGTTGGATTAACCACAATGGAAAAAGCCATGTTGGAGAGAGAGAGAGAGAGAGAGTTGGACCATTTTGTTTCCTGTGCAGTGTTGTGAAATCTAGTGTTTATTTTATATTGTGTAATAATGGGTCTTGTGCCATTAGGTGGTTACGGTATCTCATCTTTTAATGTGTCCCTTGTGTCCTGTCCTGTCCTGTCCTGTCCATATCTGTGTCTTGTCCTGTGTAAGGTGTATTCTTTTGAACCCTGATGGAGGCTACTATCCACCTTATTTCTAGCTGCCATGATGCCTGATGGGTGCTTCTTCCGCTTCCGGTGTAATAGACTGTTTTACAGTCTATGGTTTTAACTTGACAAAAAAAACATCTATGAGGATTTTACAGCAGAGCCAATCTGCTCTACAGCCGTGTCGTTCGGGTGCTGGGATAATGTAATGCATTGTGGGTAGTCGGCTACTGTGGCTAATGCTAGCGGCTACTACTAGCGTAATAGTTACTTCACATGGCAGTAAAACGCCACTGAATGATCAAATTGATTTAACTTTTAACCATTTCGAGTAACACTGTTTCCATACGGACCCCCAGCGTTGGTTAGTTGTTTATAACGTGACTATATATTTATAACTTTTATAACGTCCTGCAGTTTCCGGTTTATAATTCGGGTCTGCAGCCGAGTATAACAAAGGAAATGGCAAGCTGCAACAATAAGTCACGTTAAACCGGACCTTGTACCCACAATTATTTTTTACAGTGGGGCTTTCAAAAATAAGGTGGATAGGTGAGGTGAAACGCATTGGTTTAAATTAAAGACTCAAATATTCAACCGGTGTTGCTGGACTTTATTTTCGTCTGGTTGTCTATTACAGTAGGTGTCTATACGCCTATTGCACATGCCACAGAAATCAGCCATTTTGTGTCTAACGGCAGAAACTAAAACAGGTGCAAGCAAGACATTGATTAGAGCCGTGGCACTGGACCCATTTAGGTGTTACAGTCCCGCGGCTCTAATCAATGTCTTGCTTGCACCTGTTTTACTTCCTGCCGTTAGACACAAAATGGCTGATTTGGGCGGCATGTGAAATGGGCTAATTGTCTTGTCGTGCCACATCTGACATTTAGCCCTTTTTAACTTTTATTTTGGAAAGGCACTGGAAATCAGACTGTAAAATGGTGCATTACTCTGTAAGCAATCTATAATATAGACAAGGCTACATTTACAACCTTAGAAAATATTCATAAAGCTGCAAATTCTTTCAAAATGTGTAAATACAAGGTGCCAATCTAAGTATGAAAATGTTTGCATGTGCTAAATGAATAAAGATATGCCATACCTATGGTAAAGGACACACGTGACGTTACATTAGACAAGAAACAGAAATGGACATTACACACAATTACACAGGACAAGACACTAACTTATGACAGTCAGGACATTGTACAGGGCTTGACACAAAATGAGCAAACTGGCATATCCTGTTAACCCCAGCCCTCTACTGTAGGTCCAGCTCCCACTCTTCCTCTGGACGTCACCAACCACAACATGAAAGCATGCAATAGTACGCTGCACAGAGGGAGTACTTAGCAGATTTCAAAATGTCTTTCTCTTCCCGAGTTTGTTTTTCTAATATCTCCCAGGGCTCAAAAGTGACAGCTCTCAGTTCCTCTCATTCCCTTCAGACTTGGCCCCAAAACACTTGAGTTTCTGTCTTAACGATGCTCACTCAGACAGACGAAAACATTAACTATGAGCTGTCCCCTTTGAAGCTATGGCAGTATTATTTCGGTACGTCTAATTATTTATCTTATGAGGGAAGGACTATGCACTAATATGCATGCAGACTATGGTGTTGTTCCTTCTGCCAGAGATTATACGAGCTCTATGGGGAGAAGAAGTAGAGGAAGTGAGGAAGTGTGAGGAAGTGTGGCCATGCTCTATAGTTGGGACACAGGAGAGTGGAGGGGGGGTCAGGGGTCAGTGGTGGTGAAATAGGGTACAGCTGGTCAGAGAGGAGAGGGGCTGATGGGGTCAGTGGGGGATTCCATAGGTAAGTGTGAGATTGGATGTCATCTCATACTCCATTTTGATCAAGGTCACTGACACTGCTTAGTTTCCTGGGAGATACAGACACTCAAAGCTCAACATCTGGACTGTGTTTCTCACTGCAGACAAACAGAAAGGTCAGAGGGTGAGGATGTGTGTGTGGGGAGAGAGACGAGAGGAGACGGCTGACAGAGATAACGGAGAGAAAAGGGTTCATTACCGAGCACGGTCAGCTCAGCTATTTCACTTTCTCGCTCGCCCACCATGTTGGTGCCGACGCACACGTACTTCCCCGCGTCGCTCTTCCTAGCGTTGGTGATCATCAGCTTCGCTCCACGTATCTGAGGAACAGAAGAAGAGGTGAGAGGCTAAACTAGCGATGCACAACGATATCGGCCATCCCAGATAAGCGGTTGAAGATGGATGGATGAATGGATGGATGTATTTATGTCTGCATATGCCAGTGGGCCATCATGATAAGAGTAGACATAATAATGAGTTAATTCCACTGTTCTCTGAAATTAGGTGGGGCGAAAAATGTGCGCATATCAGTATCAGCAAAAAAGAAGAAGAAGGAATCGTGCTAAACCTGGGGAGAATGAACAGCAATGGCAGAGTCTGAGAGAGGCTTGAATAGAACAAAGTTTCAAAACATTTCAAAACATTTCTGGATGGATCTCAGCATTTCGTGTAGTTTCTGTTGCCTGTAAGATTCCCGTACCAAAAGACCATGACACCACCATGATGAAATGCACTCACACAAACTCAATTAGCCTGGAGCTCGAGAACCCCTTTTATGACCTTTGCTCTGAGCGCACAGAGATAGAGACCAACTGGACCACTAAATCTTTCTGCCCATTTGGTTCTGTTCCCACTCAGCTTCCACTTGAGGTCTAAATCACTATCAGTCAGCCTGTTCTTCCTCAGGCTAAGCCTAGCCAAAAATCACTTTCCCAATCCAACACAACCGCAGCTCCCCCCGAGGGAACACCTGAGGCACTGCAGGACTGCAAGCGATCCTCCAGGTGCCGCAAAGAGCTTCCGGACAGCTCCTCTGCTCAAAGAACGCTTTTCCTGGATTTCCTTTTTTAGGTACACATACACAAACATGCACAGCTCCCTTTTCTTCCCGGACCCCCCCCTCCCCCTTTTTCTCCCCAGTTGTACTTATTGTACCAAATTCTCCCTGCTATCCCGGTCATTGCTCCACCCCCTCTGCCAATCAGGGGAGAGTTGTAGACTAGCACATGCTTCCTCCGATACATGTGCAGTCGCCAGCTGCTTCTTTTCACCTGACAGCGAGGAGTTTCATCAGCAACACGTAGCACGTGGGAGGATTGCGCTATTCCCCCCAGCCCCCCTCCCTTCCCGCTGCATTACCCGGATTTTCCTTTTATGCACACACATGCCTACGGGTGAGAGCAAGGGAACGTGCACTCATGCACACATGAACGGCGCGCGCACACACACACACCCGACAGTTGAACGTGTGTGTTTGTCCAGGTGAATGTGATGTCTGTTATTTCCCAGGGCTTTGATTACAGGCCAGAGGAGGTGCTTTGTTCTCAGGCAGTCAGAGAGGCAGCTCGGGCCCCGGCACAGGCCCCACAGCCCCTCTCTCAGCTGACAGCCATGCCAGTCACAGCGGAGACAGACAATAGCATGGTGCGCCGATGATCTCTCTGCTCTGATGGGGCTTAGGGTTTTAAATGCACACCTCAGCCCGCGAGACCGGGACCACCATCCACACGCATGTAATCCATCCTCTTATTACAGAACCACTGACACCCAGTACTTGACACACCATATTGGAAAAGCATTGCAAATATGCTTTCCCCTCGACTACACTATTTCCTCCTACATGTGTGCAGACTTGCATGCTATGCTATGTCTCACTCCATCTACTTCACTGTAGTAAACACTCCACATGCCCACGCTCCACACTGTAGGCGAGCGCAAAGCGGTTTTCATCCTTCGCAGATGAATAATCTCTATGAAGAGGAATTTCTGTGTGTGGTTTTTAAAGGGCTGTGTGTGTGTGTGGGTGTGTGTGTGTGTGTGTGTGTGTGTGTGTGTGTGTGTGTGTGTGTGTGTGTGTGTGTGTGTGTGTGTGTGTGTGGGTGTGTGTGTGTGTGTGTGTGTGTGTGGGGGGGGGGGGTAGGGTAAAGCTAGAAAGGGCCAGCACAGCTGTCTTAAATATAGAGCCTATTTCATTATTAAAGGACTAATATGAAATTTGAGTATATTCTAGCACCCCTGTAGCACTCCTGAGGACTAGCCTCTTCATCTTACTGGAATAAAGATGTTTTTTCTTTCTGAAACAGTTTTACTTTTTGTTGTACATTTTTAAGTTGTCAATTGTGAACATTTTTATGTACTGCATCTTGCTGTAAACAGTCCTATGCTCGAATTGATTTGTACCATATCAAATTTTTATGTACTGAAAAATCTGGATTTTTTTATTTTTTATAGAGTAGCCAGAGCCAGGGGAAGTCAAGGATCCTTGAGGGACAGCTCAACCCATTTCACAAGCGGATACATTCTTCTGGGTTCTGAGGCATTCCTCCGCCGTTCACCACCACTGTTTAATATTCATGGTAAAACAAGAGGCAGGGAGACATGAGGAGGCTGCAGAAGAAGGCAGGCTTATTTAGGACGTCCCGCGGTGCTGGAGGGGTTTGAAGTGTCATTATGTTACTGTTTGTTTGAGCAAAGGCTTAACAGCTAAAACACTGTGACACTCACAAAGGCCCAAGGTCAGGGCAGACCATACAGCAGAGAAAGACGGGGGTGTACTGTCGGTTCCACAGGGCTTTGACATGAGGATCCACTTTAGGCCCAGTCCACTCTATCCATTTTTCTTACCTCTGTGTGTTTGTGGCCCGTTCCCAGTCTCCACAGGCATTTGGCGTGCCAGAGCAGCAGGGGGAGTCGCCTAACGTGAATGAATGCAGCAGCGGTCCTCTTTGTCTCTGCATGCATATCCTCCTCGGCTCGCTCCACACAACACAATGTACAGAGTACTGCTGAAAGCCCTGACAATCTGACCATTATCCTCCCTGCATTATCCCTGCATTACGGGGAGATGGCTCTATCCCGTCGCCTTTTGTCTCACGTCATTTGGCAATGTTGATAATGCAAAAGGCCCCATTCAGCATGCACTCTGCTGGTATTCACACAGCAGCACCATTTCCACACTGATAATTAGCCACAACTATTACACAAAGGGGGGGGAGGACAATGCGCTGCATATTGGCCATTTAGGATGCCGCTGACTGATTCTGGCTCTCAGCAGACTGTGGTCTAGACTCAAAATATTGATATTTTGTCCCCTTCTGTCTACCCCTTTATCCTGCCCTCATCGCCCCTGGAAGACCTGTTTAACACAGGTGTGAAGAACGCGTCCAACTGCTTCTAGTGACACAGCAGCATTACTGGATATAAGACATTACTTACTCTACCTTATGGCTCAGTGGGGAACTTTTCACCACCCCTTTATGCAGGCATGAATATGTGCACAATGGCACACAGAATGTGGCTGGTGTTTACACACAGCTGAGTAGAACAGCAGGGCTCCCTCTGATGTCTCTGGCTCTCTGAAGGCATCTGAGCTGCTCTTCATGTTGGAGCCACCAAAGCCGTCCGACTCATCCCAGGCGAGCGCGGCACAGAGACTAAATCCCCACTGCAGGTGGTTTAGGCAGCTCACTCTGATCACCAGGGATCACCAAGGCGACGGCACGTTCCAACACGTCGCGTGGTGGGGAGGAATGGTCTGAACCCAGCACAACAATGCGGGCTGGTTGTTGAGGGGCCCTTTGATGAGCTCAGCTGTTCATCACATTATGGAGCCTTGGTTGTCCTTCCCTTCCTACAAACGTATATTCACTCAGACCAAGCTCCTCCCAACACCACAAACATACTCCAGACACCATCCCCCCCCCATTATCAGCTTTCTAACTGGGCGTTCACGCGATTTCGCAAATTTGCGAGGTGACCGTGAGATTACATACAAAGTCAATGCAAATGCGCAAGCAGACCCCGGAGCAGTGCCAATGAGGCAAATAGCGTGAAATTTCACAGTGCAAATGACGCGATATTCACATCATCGAATTGAATTTTTTTCGCTCTTGGTGTGAATGCAACATAAGAATACAGCTTGGACAACGCCCATTCTCCCATCTGTCAGCCCAGTCGGACACATCGGTCATACTTTATATCGAGCACTACTTAAAAAGCGCTCATGTGGGAACGCTCATTGTGCGAGATCTAGTCTGCGCCTGGCAGTTTACAGGGAGCGAAAACAAGCTAGCCCACGCGGTGCTGTTAAATCTAGCACTAAGCAGGCAGGCCCTGTTTTCACTTCCTCAGAAGGGCCAACACCGCTGCAGGCTGCAAGGACACAACTTCAAGTCAATGAGCCTGTGTTAAAGCACCACTGTGTTAAAGCACCACTGTGTTAAAGCACCACTGTTCACCTTGAAGGCTTTCACACATCGCTGCACAAAATCATAAATACAACACGGAGAAGAAAGTTCTCTCCAGCATGCAGGGGGTGAGACGGATGTTATTGTGGAAACCATTTCTAAACAACAGAACTGGTCAATGTGTGTTTTATTTAGTGAGGCTGCAACATAATTAGGGGGACGCCAAGTGCCAGAGAGCCATGCATAATATTTGAAACAGCACTGCTTTGTCCTCAGAGCACCTCGACATGAACACAGCTAGCGTGAGGCTAGCTGGCCAGTTGACGCTAAGCAGAACGGAACATGTGACACAACATGGTAAAGCAGCACTTAATGATGGCTTTGTTGTTTTATTTCATAGAAGAAGAGCAAGATCAGATCTCGAAAAGCTTTCATTTTGCATTTAAAGTTGAGGGGAAAAGGATGCCACGGCTTGTTGCATTTGGCTAAATATACCATCCAGAGTGTGACAGTGGCCCTGGTGATGTGAAGATAAGGAAAAGCCAGGTCTGCAATGCATACGCCACACACACACACACAATACAAGTACTGTATGTAGGCCGACACAGAGAGACCGACAGTGAAGCTCTCAAAGACCACGAGAGTTCAGGAGGTGGTGTAGAGGTTGCGTGCTTATCAGTGACTAGTGACTGACTTCAGGACGGATATGATTGGATTCAATTTAAACTCGATTATGCGCTTGTTTCTTTCAATTATACTGCTCAACAGCCAGACGCGGCCTCTTAATCTTCTGCTAGTGCATCTTAGAAACTGGGAGAGAGAGAGAGAGAGAGAGAGAGAGACAGCGAGAGAGAGAGGGAGAGAGAGAGAGAGGGAGAGAGAGAGAGAGAGAGAGGGAGAGAGAGAGAGAGAGAGAGAGAGAGAGAAGGGGGGAGATAGAGAGAGAAGCGCTCTCACTGTTTACGAGTTAGAATTGTTATTAAGCCTCAATGCGCCCAACCTCAACCAAACCTCAGTGAGCACAGAGCCTGTGTTTAGTCATGTAGAATCCTTTGCTGAAGACAGCCAGCAGTGATAAATCACGCTTTTGACTTGGCTGCTAATGAAAATGTATTGAGCTCAACCAGCCGAGGCAGGATCCAGTGCTAAAGGCAGAGAGGGCGGAACAACATCTTTATTAGTAGTTGTATTTATTGTCTTGGGGAGGATCTGATGTTCCATAACTGTACTGTAAAGTTGGCCGTGGTCAGCACTCGACGGCCAAACTATCTGACTACTTCACAAATGGCCAACGAATGTGCAGCCAGAACCCTAAAACCCCCACGAGTGAGATTATAAGAATGAGATCCAGATCCACTGCTAACTACTTCCTCCTCTCGCTGCCTGCCTGTGTTTAGCTGTGTGCTGCTGACTCAGGGCCTCTCCCTCTCCCCAAAGCACACATCCAATCAGCGGAATCAGACACAACAACGTGTAGTCTCCCCCTGCGCCGTGAGAATTACTATGTATAGAGAGGTATGTTTGGGCCAAGCGGAGACAGAGAGGGAGGATTATTCAGGCCAGAACTTTGGTGAGCAAGCACGCAGAGCTGTTTGAGTGTGCATCTGTCCTCATTAAAGCTGACTAATTGGTGGTTGCTGTGCCTCTAAATCAGATGGAGGGTTGTTTGTATTCTGCAGGCGTGGTCTTTCTCCATGTTGATTCCAGTCCGCCTGTTTGCTCATCCCGTTCGGCGCCTTCGTCTCCTGGCTGATTTCATCAGCGAGCCATCTGCAATCAATGCACTGCTGCTGACTAATGAAGCAAGACTGCTTCTATACTCCGCTCATTAAAAGGTTGCAGCCACCCAAATGCGCTGCTTTGGCTTTGCTAATTGCTATATGTGAATAATGAGCCAAAAGAATCAATCTGTCAACAAACACTGAAGTGGGGGTAATGACTTGACCTGGCTCAATGGGTCATTCTATCTCATACATTTAAACACGTCATCCTTATACGCGAGGCGCGTTTTCAGACGTCAATAGATCTGGTAACGTTTCTGAATCAGAATCAGAATCAGAATCACTTTTATCGCCACAGTATGCAAGTTACACACGAGGAATTTGTCTTAGTGTCTGTATGCAGCGTAGCGGTCAGGTCAATATACAGAGATAAAGAAGTAAGAAAGATAACTAAAAGACAATCACAACGTTGCAAGTTCTGTAATGACAATGTAATAACCGTTGCAGTGACAATGTATACAGTATATGTATAATACAGCATTGTTACAGAGAAAAGAAGAAAAGAGAGAGTGAAGGGTCAGTATTTAAAATGCTACTTACAGTGATTCTCTCATCTCGGTCGTCGATATTGGTGCCATCTTTTTTCCATGAGATGCTGGGTTCAGGATGGCCTCGTGGGGGCTGGCACTCCAGCACCGCCGGCTCTCCTGCCGCCACGATCACATCTGCAGGGTTCTGTCTGAAGTCGTCACGCAGGACTGCACGGGGACAGAGAGATGAACACAAGGTTAACAACATGGCTACATGTCCGTGCTGCTTAGGAAACACACAGCAAAGGAACAGTGTGGAGGAAGCGGATAATTATTGGTAAAAAAAGGCACACCACTTAAATCTGTTCATAAACCTGCAGGCGGCTAGTTAAACGCTAGTCAAGCTGTTTTGACATGCATGTAATTACAGTTATGGACAGATGACAAAACGTTTTGGACATAAATTACTATTAATTTACTACATAGTGGACACTATAAAAATCCCATCACAATGTGGATTTGCTCACAGCATAGAGTACAGTAGTGACTCAATCAAACACAATGTGATGTCTCTGCAGATAGGTAGGAGTGACTGACAGTGATGAATTCAATGCTCTGCTTCCATCCATTTGGCCAAACTGTCAATAAGCTTTATATCGGTGCGGTGGTGATAACCACATATCAACATCTCCAATAGCATTGACCTTCCTTTTTGTCAACGACACACACAGTACCACATACAAAAATGTATAGACTCACGCACGTGCGCGCGCACACACACACACACACACACACACACACACACACACACACACACACACACACACACACACACACACACACACACACACACACACACACACACACACACACACACACACACACACCTCAATGCACACTGATCATCACCTCCCCATCATCACCTCTTCATCTCCCCCACACACACACACCAGGTTTACCTCTCCTGCGCTCGCTCACGCACCCCTGATATCCTGACAGAGATGAATATCTGCATTAGAACCAATCTACAGTGCTGCCTTGCTGACTGTGGTCGGATATGATTCCTATTTGCATTGATTTTCCCTGCTGGAAGTGCTGTAATGTCATGGAAAGGAAAAAAGATGCCACCCAGAGATGGATTTTCACATTATGATGTGGACACAGGAGGTCCATAGCCTCTCTACTGTAAATGGTATACAGTCAAGCTTGATCCTGAGTAAATGTGAGGGCTCACGGAGAATAACTGAGCTTTTCACATTTTCATAAACCAGTCTCACCTGAAATCACAAATGAAGCCCACTTGAGTAATTCATCTTTTTTGCTTACAGCACAACATGAATATCAATACAAACTAGTCATAGCAACAAAGCAGAGCCATGCATTATCTATGTTGTGAGGGTGGGAGATGCAGCGTTCTGCCTCCATATCTCTGGTGTTAAAGATCAACTGAACAGATTTATGAGGAGAGAGAGTCATGAAAAAGCAACAAGCTCCCTTCTAGAGACAGTGTGGCAGTCATTATTTTCACATAATACACATAACAGAAAGCAAAGACAAGTGCATGTGAGCATCGTGAGGATGTCATAAGTATGCATGAATAAAGAAGTCCATCCAGAGCTGGCCCTCCCTATAAGCAAACTATAAGCAGTTGCTTAGGGCCCCGCAGCTGCCAGGGGCCCACCAACCTTGTAGCTGCTTGTAGGAGTTTAGATAACCGAATAGTAATGGTAAAAGAGGTGCAGAGTAAAAAGTGATCTTATCTTCCCAGTCTTATCTTATCTTATCTTAGAAGGAGAGCTCTGCACATCTCTTTTTCAGGCAGGTGCGTCGGACAGGAACAGATTGTCCATAAATTGTAAAAAGGGAGTCCCGCACACCGCCCAAACTTGCAAATAAGAATTTATTTTGTGACGTTTCGGTCACCGACCTTTTTCAAACAAATGGTTTACAGACATGCTGAACCCCACTTAAGTAAGGAGTGGCTGTTCTGTCACAGCCAATCAAAACTCCACACGTGAAGACGGGCCTGCTTTTTACTGTCATATTAGACTTATTATTTGCGGATAGAATTCTCTCTTTTTCACCCTGTTCAATTTGGTTACTTCCGCAGTCTACAGTATGCTTTTCTCTCACTAACTGAACCTGATGTCATGGAAATACTTTTAGATTGGTCTCTTTGTATCATTAAGCACTTTAAATCATTATCCATCCAGGGTGCACCTTTAGACTTGACAGCTATCAAGATGCAGCCCTTTCTTACAATGAAAGGGCAATAATTTTGTTCATGTTCAATCAATCAATCAATATGACCATAATTAGCATTGTCTGACACTTATTTTTACAGTAGGCAAGGCAAGGCAGCTTTTGTATAGCACATTTCCTGCACTGATGGGGGCAGTTCAAAGTGCTTTACAGAGTCATAATAATATGGTAAAGGTAGAAGTTTTCCAATTGAAAAGTTCAAAAGTACAGAAAAGCGATACAAAATATAAAAGATGAAATTGGACTCATTAGAACCACAGGAGTCTTTATAGCCACATAATCGGTCTACAGAGGGTTTAAGAGCTCCAGGGTCCGAAAGACACAGCACGCAGTGAAAGTTTTATTCTCTGCTTTTTTCTGCACACTGTGGTGCTTAAACGGTCATGGAATTGTAGAAGTTGGGTATAGGGCAAGAAAGCTGAGACTTGTGAATCCAAAGAGTATCTCAGCTTAAAATAATTGTAATATAAATGTATATACACCCAAACCTATCCTGCTTAGGGCCCCGAGATGTGCATCATGTATATGAGTGAGTGTGCGTTATTTTGTCTTTGTTGGAAGGATGAACAGATCGTCTCGCGCCCCTCGACTTGCTCCGAGTCACCTCCGCCACAGATCATAAGTCACCTCCGCCACAGATCAAAGCCAGCCCTCACCCCAGGAGCCCTCACCTACTGACAGCCAACAAATTCCTGCCTAAACCATTTAAGCACTTAATTGGCCATTGCCAGGGCCAGATACTCCTCTCTGCTTCTCGTAATGCCGAGTGGGAACCCTGTCCCAGTG